>NC_142930.1:140640349-140795349 GCF_046866305.1 Octopus bimaculoides
CATTTTCTTACTTTTAAATCAAAATACATAATTACCTTCTGTTTATTTAATTTATTATTATTATTATTATTTAATTTCCTTCTTTTTTTCCCCCCAATTTGCTTTATTTTTTTTTATCTACTTCTATCATCCAATATATTTGTTTTATTCTTTCTTGTTCTTTTTTCCTTTCTTTTTTTCTTTTTCTTTTCCTTCTTTCTTTAAGCACCAGTGTTCATTTATTTTACCATCTCCTCCTACCCTATCTCTTGTGCGTGTTCATTCCAAATGATATCACATGCATGTTTGCACTCACATGCCCATGTGTTCACAGTACATGTGCTCTGGTGTGCGTATGCAGACACACCACACATCCCTAAGAATAAACACCAGTTTTACTATAGTAACTGGTTTAGAATACATAAATGAAAAAGGCAAGCTTTATGGATAAATGTTGAATATGTTCCTCTGTCTGTGTTCAATCCACTGAATCGAATCTGTTTCTGGATCTATAAATGCTGAGAAATCATGGGAAACCAACATTCTAGTAAAAGGTGTCAATGTTTGTCTCCGAATCGACATCGTTCACACCCACAGGAGTTACAGAACCACAGGTAGGAGTTTTGTATCTTAGGTGTCAGCTGTTTGATCCAGAAATTGATGTTGTCAACTGTCTCTCTATCTATGTATACATACGTATGTTATCTGTATGCATACGTGTATTTGTGTGTATGTATATATATATATATAAATATGTGCAAATATTAATATATACATATATATGTATGTATATATTTACATATCTATGTACATACATAGATTTACATGTGTACATATATGTATATATTTAAATATATATATGTGTATATACTCATAAATGTATATATATAAAGCTTGTGTATATATTTCATGTTTACACATACATTGCATATACATACATAGATGTGTATAAAATTGTATTCATACATAAATGCATACATATACGTAAATGCACATATAATACCTATATAATTTTTCATTTATATTTACATCTGTATATGTGTATGTGTGTGTTTATATGTGTGTATGTGTGTGTTTATATGTGTGTATGTGTGTGTGTAAATATATATATATATATATACCATATATATATATATATATATATATATACACACACACACACATATCCAATTGGTATTTTTTTCATAATTGCCAGAGTTTCATTCTCAATGGATGTAATACATAACAGAACAGTTTTTCTTTTTCTTTCTTTATGTGATTCTGATGCTTTACCAAAGAAATATTAATCACCCTTCCAATAATTGGAAAAAGAGAAAATAAAATAAAGAAAGAATAATCCTGATTATTTTCATCATTATTTTTTGTTCCTGTAAAAGAAATACAAAATTGAAGTTCTAAGTTTTCTTTTTTTATAACGAGTTCCTGATATGCTTTCTCTATTCAATTTTTTCCTTTATTTTTTTCTTGAGAAGCTTCCCCACCCAATACGAAAAAGGGAAAAATTACAAGAGTATAAACACTTACCTGTAGACAAATCCAATTTTTCTTTTTCTTTCTCAGAAGCATTAAAGAACACCTGATAACCATTTATAGTGGCTTTGTAATGCTTTAAAACATTCTGTATCCTCCGTAGTTCATCCAGCTTATGGATATAAAGGTTAAACTATGTCCACTGCCTTCATTTCTTTCTCGTCATTTGAAGACCAGTTTACTGACACATACACAAACACATAGATACATACTGTCACACAAATACTGACACATGAAACACACTGACACACCCCCTTTCAGTTATATGATCAGGCCCGTATTCACAGTAACAGTCATGTTTGTCTATGAAAACATGAAAACACATATCCACGTGCACATATGCACACTCACACGCACACACACACACATTTGCATACACTCAAACACATATAAATATACATTTACATACACTCAGACCCGCCTACATACACAAATATGCCAGCGTGCATACATGTATATATAGAAATATATATATATATATATATATATATATATATGAAAACATGAACGTGTAACTACATACAAATGCAGGCAGATATAACTTCATACGCATGAAGACACACGTATATGTGTGCACACAACCTTTTATGCAAAAATGCGTGACTCCATAACCATACACACACACACACACACAGATACACACAGTCACATCAGTCTGTGTGTATGTGTGTGTGTGTGTGTGTGTGTGTGTGTGTGCGTGTATGTGTGTGTACAATTTGTATGCATGATTTCAACAAAACATTTGCATTCTTTATTATATATATGTGTGTGTATATATGTATGTGTGTATTTGTTAGTGTGTATACATATATATATATATATATATATATATATATATATATATATATACATGCATATATATCACACATATACACACATAATACTCATACATATATATATATATATATATATATATATATATATATATATATATATATGTATATATACATACACATTATATATATATATATATATATCCTGATATATTGTGATATATCATGCAACACATACTCACACAAATATACACATACAGTCTTTCTAATATATCGTTCGCAAATGTGCTCCCATTTTCATGGTGCATTCACTTGCTCACACCCACATACACATACACACACACATGTCCTCCTCCCCCTCTCTCATATACATACACACCAATATACACATAGAAATACATATAGTTTTAGATAACTTCCCTTCAACATGTATTAAATTATTTAATAGATTAAATTAATTGATAATATGTACTTTTATGTAGTTTTCTACCCAATATTGTTATCAGTTTCCCCCAGGTATCCCCGACTGAACAGTGATATGACCAGAGGCATTCCAGCCATGACGCTCCAGATATTCTTTCCGCATCATTTTTTGTTATGACACTAACGAATAAGTTTAGGGTGATGTAGTTGCCATTTCTAATTAGCAGGGTGATTGTGTTGAATATTGATTGCTCTATTTCTTTCATTTTTTTAATTACCGTAGCAACTCATGAAGACATTTTGTTAGAGGAAAAAGAAAAAGTTATGAAAGATAATTTGAAAGTGAAAGTAGATAGCTTACGCAATGTTTCTGCTGTAGTCCAATGATGAGAGGCTTTCCAGTCATGACTGTATTGTCCAAAGTTTCCTTCCTTTTCTCAACATAGTAGCATATGATCCGAGCAAAATTTGGTTGCTCTTTCTAGCCAGTTGAGTAACCATGTAAAAGGTTCCATGGATAGTGTCATTTAAGATGACTGCTTGGATGTGATGTTGTTAAAGATTTGGCTGTTATTTCTAGCCGGTCGGTTTTTCTACGTAACTATATAGTTGGTCCCTTGCTGGCTCGTTAACAACTTAATTGTTAAGTTAGCTGATAATGATAATTCTAAACGACTGTCAACATGTGTGTGTGTGTGAGTGCATGTGTGTGTGTACATGTGCATGTGTGTGCATGTAGTTTCACTTTTCTATTCTTAATATCATCAAAACTAATGAGGAAGCCTCTAGCTAGAAACCCAATCTGTTAGAAATAGCAACCAAATCTTCCTCAAATCATACTCCATTGTCTTATTTTGTTCAATTTTTTTTCCTTATTGTTGCTTTAATGTCTTAGAAGATAAAGACTGCTCCGATGACTCTTATCAGGCATTACTGAGACTGAGGAAGTTATATGCAGACAGAAGGCCTGGTTCAAATACTAGTAATAAAACAGACTCCACTGAAGCTAAGTAGTAGTTTTAATCTGGGCAATTCTACCATATAAGAACAGAAATGACCCATCTAGTGGATTCTTGTAGTTCCCTTAATTTTACTAACAAGGCTTTGGTTAGCTAGAAGCTAGGGTGAAAATAATAAAAGAAAAATCACTTATTTATCATTGTGCATGGTAGGCTTTACTTACTTCATGCACTTGTTTGATGAGGCTGAGGGTTATCACAGGTTAGTGGTCCTTGGTGGAGTCATGTGGCTAACTGGTTAAGGTGTTAGACACATGATTGTAAGATTGTGGTTTCGATTCTTGGACCGGGTGATGCATTGTATTCTTTAACAAAACACTTCATTTCATGTTGCTCCTGTCCACTCAGCTAACAAAAATGAGTAATCCTGTGACAGACTGGTGTTTCATCCAGGTGGGGAATTTATATGCCATGGAAACGGGGAACCAGCCCTTCAGTAGGATTGAACCCAAACCATGTAGCTGTAAAACAAACAGCTTAACCATTAAGCTATAGCTGCACCCATCTTGAAAATGAAGATCATATTGAGTAATGACTAATGAAAAATATGCAGGATGGTCATGGATGAAATGTCTTTGATCACAGGTTTGTTCAATCAGTAGTTGACCTAGGGCTAAGCTACAATACCTGCAACAGTATTTAATGCTGTGGTCTTTATCACTTGCTTTCTGTTCATTACAGTTTATTTAACTTTGTTATATTGAATAGTAAATTCAAAACTAAATTTCTCTGGGTATCACTTCAGTAGTTTAGGGCAGTGTCCAGCATTTTACATTCTGAGTTCAAATTCCACCAATCATCTAAACCTTTCACACTTCTGGGGTCAATCAAATAGACTACCAGTTAATGATTTGCTCCCTTTCCTCAAAGTGCTGGTCTTGTGCATAAGCTAGAAATAATTATTTCATTGTTCTAAAGAAATGTGTGGTTCAGTGGTTCAGGGTGTTACACTCATAATCATAAGATTGTGGTTTTGATTCCTGGACCAGGTAATATATTGTTTTGTTGAGAAGAGCACCTTATTTCACATTGCTCCAGTTCACTCATTTGATCAAAAATTAGTAATTCTGCAATGAACTGGTATCTTGTCCATTGGGGAAATATTTATGCCACAGAATCTGGGAAACCAAACTTCTCAATGTATGGCTCGGGAAGGACCATTCAAAAGTTTTTCCCAAGCCATAGGTTCATAAGTCTATATATGAATATATGTATATATATATATATATATATATATATATATATATATATATATATATATATATATATATATGAAGATATATATATGTGAAGATATATATATATGAATATATATATATATATATATATATATATATATATATATATATATATATATATATATATATATACATATATATATATATATATATATATATATATATATATATATATATATATATATGTATATATATATATGGAAAGAAGAAGTGTATTTTCATGCAGAAAAAAATACAGGAGAATTTGTTTTGGGGTTTGCCTTTTCAAACCCCAAAACAAATTTTCACACATATATATATATATATATATATATATATATATATTTATATTTCTATATACACACACACATATATATATATTTATACACACACACACACACACACATATATATATTTAAACACACACACACACTCATATAGTGAGAATTTATAAAAAAACAAAAGACAAAGATGGGTGTGTAAACAACTAACAGATGTATTAGTTTAACGCTTGGGAAGTGAGAAAGTCTTTTACATTTCGGGCCTATGCTCTTCGACAGAAAGGAACTTACATATATTTGAGTCACTCTCTTACTTCTGCTAAATATTAATGAAAATATACATGTACTCATATTTTGAGTTCTATTTTTCCTGTTTGCATCAACATACCTATATATATATATATATATATCATCATCATGATCATCATGATCATCGTTTAATGTTCGCTTTCCATGCTAGCATAGGTTGGACGATTTGACCTAGGACTGGTGAACCAGATGGCTACACCAGGCTCCAATCTGATTTGACAGAGTTTCTACAGCTGGATGCCCTTCCTAACACCAACCACTCCGAGAGTGTAGTGGGTGCTTTTATATATAGATATATAGTTTTACTTTGTATTATATTATACTTATATATTGTGATTTTACTTATCAATTTTTCTATATGTGACAGTGGATTTTCATTGATGAGTTCATGAACCTTGGTTCTTTTCTCTAAAACTATATATTTATATTTTATACTGTGAAACTTAATTTAATTAAAATTTTTAATAAATTGAATTTAATTGAGTTTTTACCTATAAACTTGGATTTTTATCCCTAATAATACTATTATATATATATATATATATATATATATATATATATATATATATATATATATATTTGTGTAAGTGTATATATGCGTGAGTGTGTGTGTATGTGTGAGAGTATTTCAATGCTTATCAGCATAAAATGATGTCCTGTGCCTTTATCTAAAAAATGGCATCCTAGCCTTCCAATACAAGGAGATCGATTAAATAAGTACCAGACTGAAAGAAATAGCTCAATATGGCCATCAAAAATCCCTGACAGTGATGCTCCAGTATGGCTGCAGAGAAAAGGACAAAATCAGTAAAAGAATAAAAAAAAAAGCATATTGATATTCTTTTATTTGTTTCAGTCTTAACAGTGGCCATGCTGGAGCCCTGCCTTTAGTCAAACAAATCAACCCTAGAACTTATTCTTTGTAAGCCTAGTACTTATTCTATCATTCTCTTTTGCAGAACTGCTAAGTTACTGGGATGTAAACACACCAACATCTGTTGTGAAGTGATCATGGGGGGACAAATACAGACACACAAATATATACATATATATATACAGGGTGGCCCAAAAGTAGGTGTACAGTTATCACGTAGGCACTTTAAATTTCTGTTCAAACATTTTATTACATTTAAATTTCTATCTTACAAACTGAAAAGGAAGCTTGACAAAATTAAATAAATTAACATAGAATAATGGTTTCATATTTTTTTATAATTAAGATCTAAACTGTTAATATATGAATGCGAAAGAGATAGTTGAATAACTGTAGACCTACTTTTGGGCCACCGTGTATCATCATCCTCATTTAATGTCCACTTTCCATGCTAGCATGGGTTGGATGATTTGACTGGGGACTGACGAACCAGATGGCTACACCAAACTCCAATCTGATCTGGCAGAGTTACTACAGCTGGATGCCCTTCCTAATGCCAACCACTCCGAGAGTGTAGTGGGTGCTTTTTATGTGCCACTGGCACGAGGGCCATTCTGGCGGTACTGGCAATGGCCATGCTCAAATGGTGCATTTTACATGCCAGTAAGGCATATATATATATATATATATATATATATATATATATATATATATATATATATATATATATACATATATACAATGGACTTCTTTCAGTTTCCGTCTACCAAATCCACTCACAAGGCTTTGGTTGGCCTGTGGTTATAGTAGAAGACACTTGCCCAAGGTGCCATGCAGTGGGACTGAACCCAGAACTATGTAGTTGAAAAGCAAGCTACTTACCACTACTTACCATACAGTCACTCCTGTGCCTATATACTCGTAAAACTAATTTGCATTTTTGAAAAGTAGCATCTATTATTAGATGCAGGTTTCTGTGCATTTTGTGTAACTTACTTGCATGAAAAATTGCAGCATCATTATAGGAGAATATAAAGACAACATAGTATTAGTTGTTATAATTCTTGGTTCTGTTTGACCCCAGGTTAGTCTTATTTAATCAAACTTAACCCATCACCTATTTACCACCTCCACTTGGCTCTTGGGTGTATTTAGCAGAATTCTCAGCCTTGTAAGTATTCAGGCTTGATCTCTAGTTTGAGGAAATCTTCCCTCTCTCTCTTCTCCTTGTCTTGGTGGTCTTGTAAAGGATCATGGGTACTGCCTGTTCACTTGAATAAAAGGTTAAAACACAAAAAGACTGGCTATCTCTACTTTTATTTTCAAACACAGTGTATCTAGGACTACATATGCTAATATGTCCTTCCTTCCCCTTCAAAAATAATGTAAGATTGTGAACTCAGGAAGATTTGATTGCTTTATGTAGTTGATATTACTATTCCAGTGTCTAACACCTAGATATTTTTCTTAGAATTTTTTTTAAATAAATACCTGTGATATTAAGGCTTTATCTCATTAACCCCATCACTTTAATTGAGGGAAATATTTTAATTTATTATCAAAGTCTTAAATAATGTCATAATTTCTTATTTTAAAGTCGTTACCTTCAGTTTAGTTGGGCAAACATGAGCAGAGGAAAATCCTAAACCAAATTGCATATCAGTAAGGAGACAAGCTTTGTACAAGGAGGCAGATAGGTTTTATTCAAGTGGTTAAGAATGTGCTAATAAATAATACAGTTTAACAGCTTCCTTTTGCTCCCTGAAATAGGGAGGCATGTTCACTGAAATTCTTGAAAACTGGGAAAACTTCAGACTTCTACCATCAGTTCAGGAGCCATTTCTCCTTAAGACAACAAGTGAACAACATTCCTAAAACTATGGATATCTCAAGGTGAGAGGTGTATCAACACTATGACTGTTTAGGCTAGTTGCTTCCAAATAAGTGTGGAAGCCTCCCTGACTGATACTTGAAAGCAGTTTGTATAAATGAGAAAGCTAGGCAAATAATGGTTAGAGTCATTGAGTTTAGCATTTGATGCAAAGTTCTTAGCAAATAACTTGGCTCTCTCAGGTCCATTGATGATTGTGGAAATAGGAGATTTGCCATGATTAAGTATTCTCCTGGTTATTTTCCAGAATCCACATAAAATCTGCCTCTTTTGATTAATCCTCATTTGAATTGATTTAGTAGAGCCAGTTTTGGAATTCCTTAACACTCTTTGGTATTAGTTTATGGGCATTGCAGATGGGTGTTAAATTAGTGTCACACCCATTCTAAGTGCAATACATTAAAATAGTGTTTGTGGTAAACAGAAACAGTAGTGCTATCAGGAGTAAACTTAGGCTGAATGTTGGACTGTTGTTAGTGTATTTTATAAGTGGCCAAATTATCAATCACAAGAGAATCATTAAAAAAAACAAACATAAAAATGAACATATAAGCACATCTTTCATCATACATGTATGATGTATGCTATGTAAGTGTATGGAACTCTGTGTATTCACATGAAACAGTTGAACTAAAAATGGTGATTTTTGTTGAGATTCTCTGTCAAAAGTTTTCACCCTGCACTTTAAAAAAATAGTGAAACAACAAATGCCTTACTTGAAAAACTGATAAGGATTACTGACAGGAAAGGCATCCGGCTGTAAAATAAATGTCAATTATATGTATTCTTCCAATCCATGCTAGCATCAAAACAACAGTTGTAAGATGAACAAATTAATATAGCAATATATGATTTTATTGGTGATTGATTGGTTTATCCTGTTTTAATACTCGCAATTATGTTCACAACACACAAACACATACATGCATGCAATTATGAATTCTTATTTGCATCTATCATCAAAGGTACATTAGGTTATGTACCAGTTGCACAAAAGCCTGGAAATACTCGGGTTCATGGAAAAGGAGCAAAAAAAAAAACTGATGTGGATTCTCCAACTCTGATCTGTTTGTAGCACAATAAAGATTTGTAAGACATTCCAAAAATTCTCCATCTGAGATTCCTATGTGAAGAGATGCACACTGGGGTGTATGTATTGACAGTTCAACCAACACACTAACTCAACCATATATTTACCAACATCTCTTAACTCAAAAAGTCTTGTTGCTTTATTTGCAACTGGCTTGAACTCTCTCAAGAACTTAAATTAAGTTGAAAGAAAAATCATACATATATGCATACATACATTTTCAAATAAAGAAATCAAGCAACTAATATGCACATTGCAAATACCATTTGTAAGTGGAACAGTAGAAATATGCAAGATTTTTCTCAAGAATTTTCATCTGCACCGCCTTCCTGGCACTTGTGCCAGTGGCACTTGAAAAGACATTCGAGTGAGTTCGTTGCCAGTCCCGCTGTGCAGGTGGCATGTAAAATACACCATTTTGAGCGTGGCCGTTGCCAGTACCCCTGGACTGGCCTTCGTGCCGGTGGCACGCAAAAGCACCCACTACACTCTCAGAGTGGTTGGCGTTAGGAAGGGCATCCAGCTGTAGACACTCTGCCAAATCAGATTGGAGCCTGGTGTAGCCATCTGGTTCACCAGTCCTCAGTCAAATTGTCCAACCCATGCCGGCATGGAAAGCGGATGTTAAACGATGATGATGATGATGATACATGCATATGCAGCACCATGTAAAAACATCATGTGATGCTACTTAAAAACACCTGTACAGCACCACATAAAAGCACCTGTACCAGTGCCATGCAAAAGCACCCAGTACACTCTATATATATATATATATATATATATATATATATATAGCATTTTTCCCTTTCATGGGACTGTCACATTAAGTTGACAACATATCATCATTATATATATATGCACATAGATATATGTATGTATGTATGTATGTATGTATGTATGTATGTATGTATGTATGTATGTATATATGTATGTATATATGTATGTATGTAAATGTATAAGCTTGGCAGCTCGTTTGATGTGTCATGCTTGAAATCATTGTCGTTTTGAGCCAGTTTTGAAACTTTACAGTTGATTGAAATATATATATGTGTTCGTGTATGTACATGTGTGTGTGTTTGTACAAAAAAGACATTTATGTATGTATGTGTTATCATGAACATATGTGTCTGATTACTTGTGTGTGTGTATGTACATGTATTTATTTGACTTTATTTTCAATAACTTAGAGTATGTCATCACGCCTTGAATTCCTTTTTCGACGATGTATTCCCCTGCGTCCTCACACACTTCCTCTGTCACCTCCACCGCCGCTTCTGCCACCACCACCACCACCACCACCACCGTTATCACTGCTGTCTACCCTTAGGCGACGTTGATGTAAGTTTGCTATTAGTATGAGCTCTTTCAATTCAATAACAATCCATAATTGTCACATGGTACTAACATTACACACACTGTCTAGCATCACTATGTTGTGCCATATGATTTCTTATAGAATCTGAAACCAAATGCTACTGCACTGGTACTACCTGTGAAAATTGATAATTCCAGTTACTAAATCTCTTCTGGGAGACATCCACTGCTTAACACAATGTCTTCCACAGTGCATAATTTTACACACCATATACTTAACTCTTGTACAGCACAGATATATATTTTACTGTACAATCTAAAGTATCGTACTGTATAAACAGAATCCTCTGACTGTACTGTGCTGAATAAAGGATTTTAATGTAATGACTAAAGTAATTTACTGACTAAAAGCTTTTACATTATTTACATTTGACAGATATTTGTCCTCATCTTGTTTGTTGTTAACACAATGTTTCGGCTGATATATCCTTCAGCCTTCATCAGGTGTCTGGGGGAAATTTCAAACCTGGGTTCTCATTCCTAAGGTATTTTTCGATGTTGTTATCATTATTATTATTATTCAGGTCATTGCCTGGAATTGAACTCGGAATCTTAACTACTATGCCATATGCTTTTACTGTACTAACTGATGAATTTGGTGTAACAAAAAGGGTGTCTTATGCAGTGATTCCCAATATTTTTTTCTGTCACACATACCTAGGAAATGTTCGATTTATTTGTACATGAATTTCTTCATACATGCAAACAAGGCTGTGTTTTAAGAAGCTTGCTTCCCAATCACATAGTTCTGTGTTCAGTCCCACTGCATGGCATCATGGGCAAGTAAGTGTCTTCTACCAAAGCCTCAAAATTTGAATTCTTTAATGAATGTGTCTGCGAAAATTCCTTTTGAAGAAGAATTTTCTTAAACCCATTAAGTCCCAGAGTACTTAAATTTCTGAATATTACTTTAAAATTTTTACAGATGATTGAAAATAGGTTAAAATGAAAAAAAAATAATTATCAAAACTCCTTTACTTCAAGTAGAAATGGAAATACATGGTGTCTTATAAATAGGACACTGAGACAATGTGATATAGCTTATTTAATGTTCTCATTTAGTGTCCTATTTATAGGACAGTGAGACTTAATGGGTTAAGCAAGATAATTTGTCTGACCTTTTTTCAATTCTCACAACTCCCCTCTCTTTTTTTAGAGTCCTTCGTTTAATTTTATGCTAGCCTGATCCAGCAGACCTATGATCAGAGATGTTACAACAACGATCATCCCATCTATCATTCAGACTTAGTTTTTGTAAGATTACACCATCCAATGTACTCTTCCTTATCTAAGGTGGTTGGATGTTATTTGAGGGAGATTTAGCTGTTGTTTATGGAATCTGAAGTAACCACTTCGAGACTCCTTTCTGTAAGCAAATCTGTGGTCAAAGAAGTTCCAGTCATAACTATCATCTCTTCTATTATCTAAGATTACATAAAGGCAGCAAGCTGGCAGAATTGTCTGCACACCAGTCAAAATGCATGGAGACAATTCATCTGTCTTATGTTCTGAGTTCAAATTCCACTGAGGTTAACTTTGCCTTTCATTTTATAGGGTCATTAAAATAAGTACCAGACAACTACTGAAATCACCATGACTGATTTTCCACCTCTACTGTAGCAGAAAGCATTAGCTAGGATTCTGCTTGTAGCAGAAAACATTAGCTAGGATTCTGCTTGTAGCAGAAAGGATTATCTAAGATTACATATCTAACACATCCTTTTACAAAAATTGAAGACTGTGATATGATAAAAATTTGACTGCTATTCCTGGCATGCAGGTTTAGCAACTATATAGAAACTCACTGGTTATTCAAATAATCCTGTACTATTGCCTGCTTTGTTAAACAGTCATCTAATTATCTAAGATTAATCAATTTCCTATGGCTCTTTCTTTGAAAATCTAGAGTTTCACTGAATTTTAGAATTTGGGAAATGAAGAAGATGCATTTATAAGGTAGAGAGTTTCACTGTATAGAAATAAAACAGGTAAATCAGGAAGCTGCAAAACTGGCTAGAAATAGCAACTAAATCCCTATCAAATCATGTTGTGACATCTTAGAAAAGAAGAACATTGACTAATATAATCCAAGATGCATTAAATCTGAATGAAAGACAACATAATTGTGGCTAGAATGACTTCCACCATAGATCTACTTAAACCAGAAAGTCTCTGTATGGTTGCTTGGCATTCCATAAATAACATGAGATGCAATGCATTATATACATATCAATAATTGTGTTGCTAAAGCTGGCACAGATAATGAAGTGCTGGATTAGTCAGTATTAGATACATTATGCAATTCTGCAGAATTCTGGTCAAAAACCATATAATCAGCATTTAACAGTCTTGATTCCAGCAGAAGAATGTGCAATGGATCTAAATATTTCTTCAAGAAAACGCATGATGTTTTCATGTTACTGACTCAATAATTGATATAATTATTAATAGACAAAGCTTATAGGTCAGTCTTGCTCTGAAGTAAAAAATTTGGGAAAATTAGTTTCACTATTTGGGAATAGGCTGATACTGACAGCTCCTGGGGTTGAAGTCTCTCATATAGGATTTTTCCCATGATCCAGTGTCTCTAAGTCATGATTTTGGTGTCTGTATGATCCAGAAGTGGAGGTGCAATGGTCCAGTGGTTAGGGCAGCAGACTCGCGGTCGTAGGATCGCGATTTGGATTCCCAAACCGGGTGTTGTAAGTGTTTATTGAGCGAAAACCCCTTAAGCTCTATGAGGCTCTGGCAGGGGGTTGGTACCCTGTTGTACTCTTTTACCATAACTTTCTCTCCCTCTTTCTTCCTGTTTCTGTTGTACCTGTATTTCAAAAGGCCAGCCTTTTGACACTCTGTGTCACGCTGAATCTCCCTGAGAACTACGTTAAGGGTACACGTGTCTGTGGAGCACTCAGCCACTTGCACATTAATTTCATGAACAGTCTGTTCTGTTGATCGGATCAACTGGAACCCTTGTCGTCATAATCGACGGAGCGCCAAGAGTATGATCCAGAACAAGCTAAAAATATATTGCAATGTGACTTTATAAGAAATACCATTCTTCTTCTTCTTCTTCTTCTTCTTCTTCTTCTTCTTCTTCTTCTTCTTCTTCTTCTTCTTCTTCTTCTTCTTCTTCTTCTTCTTCTTCTTCTTCTTCTTCTTCTTCTTCTTCTTCTTCTTCTTGTGAAATAAGAATCAAAGGGGTCCACAGGCAAAAAATGGAACCACAGGTCCAATGAGATACAGGGCAACCTCTCAAGTGTTAGTACCACAATAAAATGCACCCATTGCACTCTGAAAAGTGGTTGGTGAAAGTAAGAACATTCAGCCAAAGAAACCATACCAAAAATGAACCATACGAACAAGATGTGCCCACCTAACTCATCTAGGAGAGTAGAAACTTCAAATAAAAACTAACTTTGACTATGATGACCAACTCAATTAATGCCAGTTTGGAAAGTGGAGGTAAAATTATATTGCTGATGATAAAAATTACTAGGCAAAATGTGTTAACATACTTGTAACCTAGAAAGTCAGGAAAAGAAAAAAAAACAGGTAACTGATAGAATATCAAGTTGAAAGTAAGTACTGAATTGATTTGATTGACTAGAAATCCTTCAAGGTAGTGCTCCAGTATGACCACAGTTATGTTGCTAAAGCAAATAGGAGTAAGAGAATTATAGAGCGATAAATTAGGAAACCTCTAAAATAGGTTTCCTGTGATTGACTGATTGAATAACTCTACCTTGAAGTGCCATATTGGTTGAGATCAAAGTAATTATTATCCCTAGAGAAATCATATACTATATTGTTGTTATTGTTGTTGTTAAATCCCCGATCAATCCTTGATTAAGTGAACCTATGATCTACGCAATTTTCGAGCCTAAACGACGAAACTTTTATGAATTCTTTCTCAGAAGCAGGAGGACAAGTATTTGAAACATAAAGCTTCTCTTCTGCCTCGTGGCATAAAATTTATTCTATTTTTATTAATTGTGTTCCATTTTACTGACAGAGAATGTCACTAGTTTCTTTGTAATCCTTTGTTTTACTATTATGATCAAAGATAGTTACATATCTTTTTGTTTTGATTTCAAATTCTCTTTTACTTGTTTCAGTCATTTGACTGTGGCCATGCTGGAACACAGCCTTTAGTCGAGCAAATTGACCGCAGGACTTATTCTTTGTAAGCCTAGTACTTATTCTATCGGTCTCTTTTGCCGAACTGCTAGGTTATAGGGATGTAAACACACCAGCATTGGTTCTCAAGTGATGGTGGGGGGACAAACACAGAAACACAAACACATACACACACATACATATATACATACACATATACAATGGGCTTCTTTCAGTTTCCATCTACCAAGTCCACTCACAAGGCTTTGGTCAGCCCGAGGCTATAGTAGAAGACACTTGCCCCAGGTGCCACACAGTGGGACTGAACCTGGAACCATGTGGTTTGTAAGCAAGCTACTTGCCACACAGCCACTCCTATATATATATGTATATATGTATGTATATATATA
The DNA here is from genome assembly GCF_046866305.1 of Octopus bimaculoides. Lineage (NCBI taxonomy): Eukaryota > Metazoa > Mollusca > Cephalopoda > Octopoda > Octopodidae > Octopus > Octopus bimaculoides. The sequence continues at coordinate 140,655,642 of NC_142930.1, forward strand.
TATATATATATATATATATATATATATATATACATACACACACACACACATGCATGCATATATATGTACCGCTCCTGTGACTTCTGAAGCCAGTATATATCACCCAAATTACACAGACACATCTAAAGTGGTTTTCCTGCTGTCACCATCGTGTCTCATATCTATAATCATATCTACATCTACACTAATTTTGTCATTTCACTTTTAAAATGTTTAAGCTTGATTTGAGAGAGATTTTGCTAGTATATGTAACAGATCAAGCACAAGCAACTCTGTAGAGGCTCTCTCATTAGCTTACTTTTTCTAGCAGACGTCCATAAAGGGATATTTGAATCTAGTACTGCAAACTAGCAAAGTACTTAGCAGTTGAACTATGATTCAACTAACTCTTGACTCGTAGCTTGTCAGAATTCCATCAGAATCTTAACTACAATAATCAGTATCAAACACATTTACACCGCAAAGAAGATAACTGTGTTAGTATAACACTTTGACTACATAAGTCATGCACATAATTCTGAATAATCATTTCTACTATTGCCACAAGGCCTGAAATTTTTGGGTAGCTGCGGGGTTAGTCGATTACATCGACCCCAGTGTTTCACTGGTACTTAATTTATTGACCTCTGAAAGGATGAATGGCAATGCTGGCAGAATTTGAACTCAGAACGTAGTGACAGACAAAATACCATTAAGCATTTTGTTTAGCGTGTTAGCGATTCTGCCCGCTCATCGCTTTTATACTTCTGAATAATAAGGAAATAACAGTTATTCTTTTACTTATTTCAGTCATTCGGCTGTGCCCATGCTGTAGCACCGCCTTTAGTTGAGCAAATCAACTGCAGGGGTCGATTTGCTCGACTAAAGGCGGTGCTCCCGCATGGCCACAGTCAAATGACTGAAACAAGTAAAAGAGCAAAAGAGTATACATACATACATGCACGCACACACACACACATTCTAAGAGGAACATTCAAATGCACATATGCATACACACACACACACACACTCTCTACACTGCACTAGTGCCACATAAAGATTTCTCAATGAGAAACTGTGTCTTGATAGACTAATGTTCCAGCTTGGGATGAATAAATAAATACTTCATGAAATTTAGATTTAATTATTGACTATTTGTTAATTTAGACTCTAAAATTTACCTCAGTGTAAGCGAATAAGAGAGAATCGCTATATGTGTGAAATTTCATACATTAATAATAAATTTTTATGGAAAGACCAATAAAAATTCAATGTATAGAAAAAAGAATAAGAAAAATTTAAAGCACCAAGTATGTTTAGTAGAAATCGAATTCACTATAATTGTCATTGAAAGCATCCCTTCTGTTATTCATGTATACACGATTTTAGTGTAGTATAATATTTATTTTTATTCATTCTTCTGAATAGCATTATTGGCAGCAATAACTTGGGAATTACTATTGTTTAATATCATTATACATAGTCGTACAGCAACTGAATCTTGCTTTAAACATCTGTGGTCTTAAGTACCTAAGAACCGAAGTTCTTAGTGTATTTCAGACAGGCAAAATGATTATTAAAAAAAAAAATTTAAAAAAAACAACAACAACAAGAACAACAAATGTAAACAAAAGTAAATTTTTCAAGCAAGAAACCCTTTGTTATGAAATATATATTTTTTTTCTTTTCACTTATTTTTCATCATCATCATGTTGTTGGTACCATCATCATTATCATCATCACTGCTACTGTCATCATCATCATCATCATCATCACCACCACCACCACCACCACCATCATCATCATCATCATCATCACCACCACCACCACCACCACCACCACCATCATCATCATCACCACCACCACCACCACCACCACCACCACCACCATCATCATGATCATGATCATCATCATCATCATCATCATTCTCATCATCACTGTATTGATGCCATCATCATCATCACCTGCTTCTGCCATCATCTTTCATGCTGGCGTTGATTGGATAGGTCATTGTAGTCTGTGTTAGCACTGATTTGGAGTTATTGTCCTCCTAGATGGACTGAAGCATTAAATCTTGCTTGAACTTTGATTAAGTTTGACATGGTTTCTATGGCTGGACATCCTTCCTATTATCAGGCATAGAAACCACACCAAACATAATAACAAGATTTTATTGCTTCTTATTAAAGAATTTATCCTATCTGGATTACCTTCACTGATGCAGACCTATGACTAGAATCCTCGGATTCTGGATTGCCCTTTTAGTTTGATATTTGTTGTAGAATAACATAACTTATACAATGGAATATCATTATAAAAGAAAAAAAATATATATTTGACTAAACCTCATAGATCAGCTTTAAAGGTGGATCAATGTCAGACTGTTGTTGATCTGGACTGCATAATTGAAATGCTATTTGTTATAAGTTTCGATTCTGAGTTTGAGTTCTGCCAAAGTTGATCTAATCTTTCATTTTCTCTTGCTCCATAATCAATAAGACGAAATGATGCAATATACAAAGATAAATAGTCAGGTCAAGACCAGGCCTACTACTTTGTGTTTATAGGCTTTAGTCAAACATTTGATAAGATTATCCCTCTGATGTATGTCTATTATAAAGCCAGAGATTGCTACAACTTTCCTGCAGCTAAAGGTTTATGCAATATTCTAACTAAAAACAGTGTATTTTCAGATGAAATGTCATACATACATATTCATTTATGCCTAAGTTGTGTCCTTTTAAGTTGTTAGTTCAAATTCTACCAGGGTTGACTGTTTTTCACACTGCTGTATTTGATAAAATGAAATACTAATCAAGGATTGCTATTGATATAATTAATTCTCTTTTTCCCTCTTTCTCTCCCCATCCATTAAATTTAGTGAACATGCATTTAACCCTTCAGCATTCAGATTACTCTGACAAAATGTAATGCTTATAAATTCACATTATTTTGTATTAATCATATGTTATCTCATAGCTTTGAGGTTTTGATAATGTGATTTTTTTATTTTGAGGATGACATTGTAGGGTAGGTGTGAGAGATCAGTTCTGGCCAGTTTGAACATAAAATTGGTATAGAACATTTGTGCTAGATGTGGCTGGTTTAAATATTAAAGGGTATTAGAATTCAATATTTCAGGATCAGCAACATTCAAACAATGATACTATATATTATGACAAGTATGTTCTGGTGTATAATCGTGCTGAATGCAAAATATATATGTAGACTACTATGTTCTTGCTTATACATTTACTGAACACATACAATCTGTGTGTGTGTGTACGTGTGTTTGTGTGAGTGTATGAGAGAGAGGGAGAGAGAGAAAGGGAGAGAGAGAGAGAGAGAGAGAGTGAGAGAGAGAAAGGGAGAGAGAGAGAGAGAGAGTGAGAGAGGGGGAGGTTGAATAAGCCAACAAATAAAACTTAAAATCCCAGTCAAAACTGATCCTATATTATATGTGATTATTTGCAGCCTTAAATCAATCAAAAATTCTCTGCTGCTGGTTATCATGCAAATCTGTACGACCTGTACTACTTATTTCCTATTTGGGTCATCAATGATAAAACTGCTAACACTACACTAGGGTCTCACCTCAGTGTATGGAAGGTGGATGAATGCTCTAACAGAACAAATACATTTTAACCTCTGTCTGTCTGTCACTCTCTGTCTTTCTTTCTCTTATGTATGTTTGTATGTAAATGTTGTTGACACTTACGACATCAAGGGTTCCAGTTGATCCGATCAACGGAACAGCCTGCTCATGAAATTAATGTGCAAGTGGCTGAGCACTCCACAGAGACGTGTACCCTTAACGTAGTTCTCGGGGATATTCAGCGTGACAAGTGTGACAAGGCTGACCCTTTGAATTACAGGCACAACAGAAACAGGAAGTAAGAGTGAGAGAAAGTTGTGGTGAAAGAGTACAGCAGGGTTCACCACCATCCCCTGCCAGAGCCTCGTGGAGCTTTAGGTGTTTTCACTCAATAAACACTCACAACGCCCGGTCTGGGAATTGAAACTGCAATCCTATGACCGCGAGTCTGCTGCATGGTGGTTGGATAGAGATGAAGTGCCAAAACACAATCAAAAAACAATATTCACCAAAACGAGCTAATGGTGTCTGTTTGGTGGTCCAGCACTGGTGTCATCCACTGCAGCTTCATGAGACATGGTAAGTCAGTTACAGCGGATGTATTCATCAACCTATTGGATGAAAAGATGAATGAACTTGCAATTAAACAACCAAGATTGCTCAACAGAGATAGGCTAATTCTCTTGCAAGACAATGCTTGACCACATGTTGCACAAAGAATGCTACTCAAGTTGCAGGAATTGAACTTGGTAGTCCTCTGTCAGACCTTGGACCAGCTGACTGTCACATTTTCCAGCCATTAGACAATTTTTTGCAAGGAAAAACTTCAAATCTGAAGATGTAAAAACGGCCTTTTGTGATTTCATCACCTCTTGCTCTCCAGAATTCTTTGCTGCTGGCATAAATAAGCTACTGATAAAATGGCAAAATTGTGCTGATAATTTAGGTGCATACTTTGATTAACTGCATTGCTTTTTGTTGAGATAAGGTAAAATTAACTTTCAGTTCAAAATTGGACATTGCATTCTTAATGACCTGATATATATCTGTGGTGCGATGGAGGAAGAAGACAACAAGAAGCAAAAGGACAGAATGAAGCGTTGGACCTTACCTTGTTGACTGCAGCGGGGTACACGATCACTCCTAATCAGAACACGTCTTTCTCGTAACGTCGCTGTTTTCTCACTGGTCCCACGTGCTAGCCTTCGACTGCGTGTCGCCGACTTCCGATCTGACCCTTCCGGTTTGGCCCTTCCGGTCTGGCTTCACCTCTGTTTGCCTCACCCCTCTCCACCACAACACATAGCTCGTCACAGCCCATAACACCACAATATCTTATCAAGATAAACATTAACAGCCATTTTGTGGATAACTGAAACACATATAAAGCAGATAACTTAACAGATATCAGTTTGAAAGTCTTACCAGTAACGATGGATATGGTGTAAAACAAACTATTGTTCTTTTAAGTAATCAGAAAATAACTATTTTGGAATAATTGTTCCATTTCAGAGGTTGTAGAAATAATGCCTTAAATAAGCACTTAAAACATACACAAAAAAGCGAGGTGATAAAATAGATGACAATATTCCAGAACATACACTTATCGATGACAAAATGTATTTTTAGAAATGCCCCTGTATTGAATACAAATATATATATATATATATATATATGGACTGCTATATGGCTTATATATAGATATCTATATTCCACAGTATCCATTTACTGATTTAAAATGTATATTTTGACAATTATATACAAGAATATAAGCCAAACTTTTCTTTTCTTCTCCAATAAAAATATCTGGAAATTTTTTAGAGAAATTGAAAATTTAAAACTAAAAATTTTATTTATTTATTTATTTGGTGGAAAGAAACTGGATATAAATTATTTCTATTTATTTCCAAAAATGATCAGTTCATTAATAGTGGTTGTGCAAAATAAAATTTATTCCATGTTGTTCATTAAAAATTGATGTAGAATCAGTGTAAAATATGGGCTGGTCTTGCTAGGCTGAAATATAAAAAGACAATGATACTGAGATGTAGTGATAACTTTGGTATCGTTTGAAGATATTAATATTTGCATTATAGTTCTATTATTCTCGAAGAGCAAAATATTACAATGATTGCACTTACACAACAACCCACAATAATAACAGCAATATCATTATTAATGGTAATGAAATGAATTAGTACATTAGAAACATTAGAACCAGAAAAATTTTCTACATATGACCAAAATTTATCAAAATTAAAAGTGAACCACAATCATTTACAACCTATGACCCTAACAAGCTTCATACAGTTCTTACATGTGTAGCACATTCTCCTACTTCTTGCTCTATTAGAGAATTTGAGTAAAATTATATTAATGTGTCCAACTGATTAAAAACTTCTATTTATTTATGCAGCTGAGGATATCCCTGCAATTAAATTGATATAATGATTGCATTGTTCAGTTAAATGGAGCTGCTTGAAATGGTCGTACTGCATCACCTCTCGATGTCCTGTTGCTTATTTTGGTTTTATATATATATATATATATATATATATTATAATATTAGGGAATGTAAAATTCCAAACTTACAGGGATAATTCAATTTAGTAATACCAAATTGAATTTCATAATCAATAATATATGTATATAAATATAATTTAGGAAAGAACCACCAATATACAATTCAAACAATGAAAGAGACCAGTTATCATCAAGAAAAACGTACTCTACAAAATACTAATTTAAAAATCCATAAAATCTAAAAGAAAAGTATAACATCCATAAAATCTAAAAGAAAAGTATAACATCCATAAAAATCTATAAAATACTAGACTAAAAATATAATGCAACTTATTAAATTTATAAAATAGAAGGTAAAGTGTTGACTACACACGTTTTGTGGCCACATTATATATATATTTATATATAAATGGAACAAAAGCACAATAGAGGACAATAAAACATTTGGACAGATAGACGATACAAAGGCAGACAGGAGAAACAACGATTAGAAAGACAGGCAAAAAGAAGGTGGGTCATTCGTGGCCTTCTTTCCTCAGTCATATATGTATATATATATATATATATATATCATCATATATATATATATGTATGTATATGTGTGTGTGCATATATATATATATATATATGTGAGTATGCATATATATATATATATATATATATATATATAGATATGCAGGGCAGGGAATCGTCAATTAGTAATAAAATTAATAATTAACAATTTTGCCGGGTAGCTCAGTATGAAAAAACCTTTTCGGTAAAAAACATTTATAATCATAAATATATAGGGATTGACAGTAACCTGTTTCTCCAACATACTGAGAATTCAGTCAGAAATAGCAGTCAAAAATATCGCTATCAATCTGGAGTAATAATTTGTAGTTTTGAAATCAGTAGTTCTTTGACTGCTATTTCTGAATTCTCAGTATGTTGGAGAAGCAGGTTACTGTAAATCCCTATATATTTATGATATATATATATATATATATATATATATATATATATATATATATTTATATATATATATGAAGCAGATAAGGAAAGATTTGCCAATGTTCTGCGCCGTGAGGACCAAAGACTTGAGGCATTTCGTGTTGCAAGACAGTGTAGGAGAGAGAATAGTGATGTTGTAGGAGAGAAATGTGTTCGCATGGATGATGGTACGCTTGCATTAAATGAGGATGCAAAGAAAGAGGTCTGGAGATGCCACTACGATAGATTGCTTAATAAAGAGAATGAATGGGAGAAAGAGAGCCTGCCTTATGTCGACCCAATAGAGGGACCAGCTATCCGAGTTGATAGTACCAGGGTAGATAAAGCAATTAAGAGTATGAAGACCGGGAAAGCCCCCGGCCCATCAGGAATCACTGCAGAGATGCTCAAAATATCTGGCAGTGTTGGCTATAGCCTAGTCACCCGTATTACGAACCAGGTGATACACGAAGGAGTCATACCCTATGACTGGTGTAGCAGCATCATAGTCAACTGCTACAAAGGTAAAGGGGACGCTTTAGATACAAATAATTACAGAGGCATCAAGCTGTTAGATCAGGTTATGAAAGTTACAGAGAGGGTCATAGCCCAACTAATTAGGGAGCGAATCAATTTAGATGAGATGCAGTTTGGGTTCGTGCCAGGTAAAAGCACTACTGATGCCTTATTTCTAGTGAGACAGTTGCAGGAGAAATACCTAGCTAAGGATAAACCTCTGTACCTGGCTTTCGTTGACATGGAGAAAGCCTTTGACAGGGTCCCCCGATCCCTTATCTGGTGGTCAATGAGGAAACTTGGGATAGAAGAATGGTTAGTGAGAGCTGTGCGAGCCATGTACAGAGATGCTGCCAGTAAGGTGAGGGTTGGAAATGAGTACAGCAATGAATTCCGGGTAGAGGTAGGGGTCCACCAAGGTTCCGTCCTCAGCCCCCTATTATTTACCATAGTCCTCCAGGCAATCACAGAGGAGTTCAAGACAGGTTGCCCCTGGGAGCTCCTCTATGCTGATGACCTTGCCCTAATTGCGGAGTCACTATCAGAACTAGAGGAGAAGTTTCAGGTGTGGAAGCAAGGTCTAGAACTGAAGGGCCTTAGAGTCAACCTAGCTAAAACCAAAATCCTAATAAGTAGGAAGGTAGATAAAACACAAACCCCTTCAGGTAGATGGCCCTGCTCAGTATGTAGAAAAGGAGTAGGTAGTAACTCTATAAGATGTACCCGGTGCAAGCTATGGACACATAAGAGGTGCAGCAACATCAAAGGCAGGTTAACTAGCAAGTTAGTTTTTGTTTGTGGCAGATGTTCAGGTGCAATAAAGACTGCAAACAAACAGGAAACAACTTCTATCTCATTCCAGGGTGAAAAACTAGAGGTAGTCGATAGCTTCCGCTATCTGGGCGACCAAGTTAGTAGTGGGGGTGGGTGCGCTGAAAGTGTAGCTGCTAGAATAAGAATAGCCTGGGCAAAGTTTAGAGAGCTCTTACCCCTGCTGGCGACAAAGGGACTCTCACTCAGAGTAAAAGGCAGACTGTATGACGCATGCGTACGAACAACCATGCTACATGGCAGTGAAACATGGGCTGTAACTGCTGAGGACATACGTAAGCTCGCAAGGAATGAAGCCAGTATGCTCCGTTGGATGTGTAATGTCAATGTGAATACCCGTCAGAGTGTAAGTATCTTGAGAGAAAAGCTGAACATTAGAAGCATCAGTTGTGGCGTGCAAGAGAGACGATTGCGCTGGTATGGACATGTGGTGAGAATGGAGGAGGATAGCTGCGTGAAAAAGTGCCACACCCTAACAGTTGAGGGAACCCGTGGAAGAGGTAGGCCCAGGAAGACCTGGGCTGAGGTGGTGAGGCAAGACCTTCGTACATTGGGCCTCACCGAGGCGATGACTACGGACCGAGACCTTTGGAAATGGGCTGTGCGTGAGAAGACCCGGCAAGCCAAGTAAGATCGTTGCCAGTGCCCCTGGACTGGTTCTTGTGCGGGTGGCACATGAGATGCACCATTTTGAGCGTGGCCGTTGCCAGTACCGCCTGACTGGCTCCCGTAGGATTTTCGAGCGAGATCGTTGCCAGTGCCCTGGACTGGCTTGTGCGGGTGGCACATAAAAGACACCATTTCGAGCGTGGCCGTTTTCGTGCGGGTGACACGTAAAAGCACCCACTACACTCTCTGAGTGGTTGGCATTAGGAAGGGCATCCAGCTGTAGAAACTCTGCCAAATCAGACTGGAGCCTGGTGTTGCCATCCGGTTTCACCAGTCCTCAGTCAAAGCGTCCAACCCATGCTAGCATGGAAAGCGGACGTTAAACGATGATGATGATGATGTATGTATATGTGTTAAAGTCTGTCATACCGGCCATGATGAAATACTACAAAGTATAGAAAATATGAAATACCACAAGGAATATAAATAAAACATAAAAAACAGACAGTGTTGGAACTCTTTTAAACAAAATAATATATTCCTCTATACACAATCATACAAAAAACCCCCCTTTTTTTGTATTTATTTTTACTCGCATATATATATATATATATATATGTTTATGTGTGTGTGCATATATGTATATATATGTATATATATGTAGCATTCAATGTAAAATAAAATGTGAATACTAACTCCACCCATTATCTGTATTAGACTTAAATTGCGCCTCTCTGGTTTCCTTTTAAATGCTAAATGAAAGCAACCCACAAATAAACCCACGCAGCAATCATTTCATTTAAGACAAGAAAATAAAATAAACAATCTGCATATATAAATAAACAAATAAAGATGAAATTTCTATAAAAAATATAACAATGAACAAAAAAATAATATAAAAAAATAAGAATATGTAATTTTTTTTTCTTCTGTGTCTTTTTCTTCCATTTCTTCATAAATGTTCCAAAGTCATGCAAATCATTAAAATTTCTTCATCTGTTATGGCTATTTGCCAAACTCATATATTTTTTCCCTTGCAACAGTTTTTATTTATTCATTTATTTATTTATTATTTATTTATTTATTTTAGGTTTCTACAAAAATATTACTTGTAAGAATTTCATGAGACATAGATGTAAGATGATTATAGGCAACATCAGGGAATTGTTTAGCAGCAAAATCTCGACAACAGCAAGGAAAAGAAATAAAAAAAATAAAAAATGAGAAATAAGTAAAAAAGAAAAAGATAAAAGCACACAACAGCAACAAATATTACATTCCCTTCGTTTTTTTTTGCATTTATTTACCTATTTATTTTTCACTAGGCATAACGTCTCCTATGTAAGTAGAGGGATCATAATTGATTTTATATCTATGGCTCTTATTTTATTGATTTTGGAAGGAGAGAGATGGGAAAATGTAGAGTTTTATAAATTCCTTGAGAGATATAAACTCATTGATCTGATATAGGGAACTAGGTCCTAATATTCATCTGAAATGGATCCAGCTGTGCCCTGCATTCATATGTATGCATCTACACATATATGTATGTATGCATCTACACACATATGTATGTATGCATGTATGTATGTATGTATACACACATACATACATGTATATTCATATATTTGTGTGTGTGTGTATGTATATATATATATATATATATATATATATATATATATATATATATATGTATGTATGTATGTATAATAATAATACAAATAATATGTGAGTATATGCATATATATACGTACATGTATGTATATACCTACATCTACATGTATATATAGATGCATATCTGGGTACAGGACGTCACAAAGAAATGTGGACAAAATGAAAAACAGAACAAAAACAGAGTATATATATATATATATATATATATACATATATATATATATATGCACACACACACACACACACACACATATATATATATATACACATACACATACACATGTATATATATATGTATATGTATATATAAATGTATATAGTAATGTATATATATATATATTTTTTTTTTCTGAATTCATGTAAATGTGTATAGAATAATATATCAGTTGAATAAAGTTAAAACATAGTCTGGTTTTCACATTTTTTATTATTGTATTTAAAAGAAAAAATTTTCTTTATAATGTTGAAGTATGCTAAATATTAAAAAAATATTTTGCAATGTTCATAAAGTTCAGTTAGCGTTTTCATACATTCATAGTAATCTTCAGATTTCAAAATGTACTTAAATGAGAGTTGAGTTCTCGATAACTATAATAAAATGACTGACTTCTTCCTTTTTATACCTCTTAGAAGGCTCCAACAAGCTGAATTTTTGGAAAACGGTTTTCACTAATCTACATGCAGCTTAAACATCATAGTTTGGCAGGTGTACTGATATTACTGGCATAGTTCCCACCTTTATTTTAACCGCTTAGCTTGCAGTTTACATGTATTGGATTTATGAGTGAGCAAACTTAGTTGGTTTCAGTCATTACTATTTCAATTGGTGGGAGTCTACAGTAATTTGTTTATATTCATATGTTGAAGAAATTTTTAATCCATATCATTAATTGCGCTGGTCATGTCGCAAGGGTCACAGACAATCAGTGGGCCCATGCATTAGTTGAGTGGTACCCACATAAATGGGAGAGACCACTCGGAAGACTTCCAATTAAGAAAGATGTTTGGAACACCAGGGAGAAGAATGGTGAGAGCATGAGGGGAATGGAGTGAATGCTGTGGCCAGAAGGAGCTTATTCAGCACCAGACAGCCTGGCCAATCCAGGTGATATATATATATATATATATATATATATATATATATATATATATATATATATATATAATTAAAGTTACTTTCATTGAGGTGGTACATATATAAGTACACACACACACACACACACACACACACAGACACACACACAGACACACACACACACACACACAGGCACACACACATATATATATATATATATCATCATCATCGTCATCATCGTTTAATGTCCGTTTTCCATGCTAGCATAGGTTGGACGGTTCAACTGGGGTCTGGGAAGCCAGGAGGCTGCACCAGTCTCCAGTCTGATCTGGCAGTGTTTCTAAATCTGGATGCCCTTCCTAACGTTAACCACTCCGTGAGTGTAGTGGGTGCTTTTTACGTGCCACCAGCACAGGGGCCAGAGGAGGCTGGCAGCGGTCATGATCAGTTGGTGCTTTTTACGTGCCACTGGCACGGAAGCCAGTCAAAGCGGTGCTGGCATTGGCCATGTTCAGATGGTGCTTTTTACATGCCACCAGCACAGGTATTACGACTACAATTTCCATTTGATTTTTATTTTGATGTTGATGTACTTGACTCAACTTTGATAATCTAGTCCTAGATGGGATGGTTGCAGCTGGACTGCCTTAAATCATGTCTGCTTCATCTGCATTGATCTGGGTGTGAGTGCCACCAGTGTCACTACTGCCATTATTAACAACAATAATTACAGTTTCAGACACATTAATTCCAAAATAACATTGATAGAAAGAAAGTAAACTTGTTTGAAATAAAATTAAAAACATGCCAATGCACATTATAACTGAAGTTATTTATTAATTCAATGTTTACAGTAATTAAATGTTTAATTAATTATATTAATTCAGCTGGATGGAAGTGAGATGCAAATGAATAAGTTATGTCCTGCTATTTTTACACAAAAGGAAAAGTTATTTAGCTCCAGGCCAGGATTAATGAAGCAGACCAATATCAACAAACATTCTTTTTTACTTTCTTTATACAGACATGCTGCATCAATAACTGCAGTACCTGATGCATCCTTTTCTGTTTTAAGATAAGGTGTGATTTGAGGGAGACATGGCTACTTTTTCTAGCATTATATGATTTTTGGCTCAACACTGGAATATGTATCAGGTTTTAGTGATAGCATTATTACACTTGCAAGTCTTATATATCAGTATTTTTTACACGTTGGTAGTATTATTATATTAGTTTTGTACATCGACTGTACTAAAGGTGGTAAATAGTACAGTTATGCCACAATATACGTGTTAACTTGTTCCTGGAGGCCGTTCGTAAAACAAAAAGTCATAAAGCAGAGCAATAATTTCCCATAGTAGCAATATTATAAATCGTAATTCGTTCCCAGAAAAATATTTTTATCAATAAAATTTATAATACTCATAAATAAATGGCAATAAACCAACTGTAGAATGTAGAGAATATTTTATGCAAAGCAAAAAGAATGTCAAGATCATTTATAATGAAAAATATTATCATTATAATCATTTTCTGAATCACTTTCACTCATAGGTGGACTTGTAGATTTCTTTTTAAAAACAAGTCTAGTGTTATTTGCTGAGAAGAAGCTTTTTTTTTTTGCTCTCTATAAATTTCTCAGTTACACTCAGAAGCATTTGTTGTGGTAGTAGACATTTTTGCACTTCATTCAAAATTTAGATCTTGTGCTTGAAAGGTTTATCATATAATAGAACTTGTAAACCTGGGGTCTTGTAAAGTAGGGGATTACTGTGCTACATTTACTCCAAAATATATTACCATATCTATCCCAGTTTTAAAATATGTATACCAGGGGATGTGTAGGTAGATCTATGTATGATTTCATGAATTGGCAAAATAGCTCTCAGTTTCTAGAGGAAGGGGACCAAAGCCTTAACCTTTTCCTTACCATAATCTTGTTGAAATGAACTGCCGCTCAATTAATTAAAAAAAATAATGGGGAGTTTAGTTAAAATCCTTTGTCATTATGAAGTTGGGGTATAGAGCATAATTAAATTAATATGGAATTTTGATGAAAGGTTATAATTTAAACCACTTTCAAACTAAGAGTTTCTATCATAGAATCAGGGGCAGTATCAGGTGGGGTGGTATGAAAAGGGTTAAAGACAATGGTAGAAGCAGCCAAAAAGTGCTCCGGCAGGTCTATTCAAGCAGGAATGAAAATAAATTTCAGTTGATATAACTTTCTCTATTTACTACTGGTGTTTGACAGCAAAACAACTAAAATCTCTATCACAAAATCAAACCTGATGTTGACGTACCTGATGAGCCTGGAAGGTGCTGGTGTCAACCCAAACAGGGATACAGAATATGACAGCTGATGGACATCTAGGAATCAAAATCTGGATGTAGCCTGGCTTCCTTAAATGTAAGGGGTTAGGGTCAAAACATTTGCTTGAGGACAGCTGTATTTCTGAAGACATTCTCCAGTTCAGCTTTCCCTAGAGTTTCTTACATTATATTGTCTCTCACATTAGTGTTATATATGAATTATATTAAGTATAATAAATAGGTACTGCATTTTATATAGAGTGTAATTACCCGGTGTATGCAAGTTGTAGAATAGGTACACCACATCCCTGCATGATGGAAGAGGCAACTAAAATGATTGTTAATAGAAAGGGCATATGGTTGTAAATTATTGTCTTAGGAAAAACCATACAATCCATGCCAACATGGAAAAGCAGATGTAAAATGCTGATGATGATTTGCTATAGAACATTTAACAAACTGCATGCATTGCACAGTGGTACTCCAGAGAAGATATCATATTTTGATACAGTGTGAAAAAATAATGTGGCATTTGGTAATTGATATTTATGTTAAATAGTTTGCCACTGAATATTACAATATCTATTGAATTAGAGCTTGCAATTTATTCTGTAAATTAGTAAGAGTAATACATCATGAGCTGGATGAGTTGACATGATATGAGCTATTTCTTATTCCTGCAAAAATATTTATCAGTTAAAGAACTCTATTAGGTTTAATGACAATGTTTTTCTATTGTTACTATGCACAAAACTGCCAATGCTTTTCAGAACATAATAATCCCATGGTCATCATTATATTGATGGCATTAATTCTTTCGTTTCTTCCACTGGTGGTCACTGGCATCGACTTCATCAAAAGCACTCCTATCATAAATACCTAATCTCATAATTTCTACACTGTTATAAAGAAAGTTTGTACAAATAATTATGTGTATGGGTGTATAGAAGAAAGATTATATATATATATATATATATATATATATATATATATATATATGTATGTATAATTTTTGGTATTATCCACCATTACAGGTGTTTCATTTGCTAATAGGAGTTACAGAATTATACAGATTTTTTGTCAGAAGAATTTCTAATAGGAGACATCTTACATGTTTCTCCTACAAGCATAATTTTGTTACTGCTGTTAGCAAATAAAACACATGTAATGGTGAATAAATAATATCAAAATATTTTTCCAGTCTCCTGTTTTGATATGAAATTTCTCTGTAAAATATATTTTCCTGTATTTTTCAACTCTTATGCATACCTCACGTAAATATATCTACAAACAACTCTGGAGTACTGAAATAAGCAGCTGTGCTTCAAGAGGACACTGTTTGGATTATATTTACATCATATATATATATGTGTGTGCGTGTGTGTGTATCTATGTCTGTATGTTTGCATATATGTGTATGTATGCATGTATGTATATATGTATATGTATATATTTGTGTGTATATATGTATGTGTATTATATATATATATATACATACATATATACACATACACACATATATTCACTCATTGATTCATTTTGAATCCATTTTTCATGCTAGCATTAGTTATGTGAATGTATTTTATGGCGTATTTACAGCCAGATGCCCTTCCTGTCACTAACCCTTACCTACTTGTAGAAGTAAGGCAGTTTCCATTACATTTATCTTTGAAAGCACAGTGACTAGATGATTTTGTGTCAGGATTATGCTGATGAATGTCACTGTCCATAGTTCAGTAATTTTCATGTAAACATTTTCACAGACATACATACATGTGGGTACATACACATACATATATACATATACATAGGCATAAGTGTATATATGTTTGTGTATTGTGTGTGTGTGTGTGTGTGCAAATATTTGTGTGTTTCTATATACGACAGGCTACAATTTCTATCTTCCAAATTCATTCACAAGACATTTTTCAATGTAAAGTTGTAATTGAAGAAATTTGTCCAAGGTGTAACACACTTGAAATGAACCTGAAACTATTTGGTTGCAAAGTGAACTTCTTAACCACACAGCCTGCTGTTTGCCTATATATATATATAAGGATTTTACAACGACCCTGTATTATTGTATGTGGAGGGTATGTATATATATATATATAAATAAAGACATATATATGTGTGTGTGTGTTTACATACACATATATACTCTCCACAACATACACACACATGCACATGCACACACGCGCACACACAGGGTCATTATAAAACTCATTTGATGTTTTAAATTTGATGTCTTAAATTTAGTTTTGATGTTTTAAATTAAAATTTTTTACAACTTAATTCTTTAGATGATTGAATTAATCTATAAAAAAATTAGTAAATTTAAAAGCCTGATATATCTATTTTATTGTTATTAATCAAGCAATTAATTATATTTACTAATTGTTAAAAAATTTCAAAACCTAATTTGGAATTATTTTATGGGCACATATGAAAGCCCATTGTTTATTTCACAAAATCTCATTCTAAAGATGACTAACATCGTTAGAGAAACTAATATGATTCAGAGTGTAATTAGAAATTAGCTGCAAAACATATTTATGGAACTTGAGAATTGCAGAAGGGTTTGTATATGTAATGACAGTAGAAACACGGAAAATGTAAACACATCTCAACACTAAAGGAATTTCAAAATGCTCTTTCCACTGATTAATTCTATCATGTGGTTGCATGCCTGTTGCTGATGAAGAGGAAATCGCATAGAAATTACGTGATACAAAAAGTTCCGTACACTGGTGCTGACAAAATTTTGTCTACTGATATAATTGAAGCTTTTTTTAGCATTTAGTGTTCATAGGAAAAGATTTCTAAGGCTGATTTATCACAGGTTAACTGTAAAAACCATGCTAAAACAGACTGTGAAACTTGATGCAGTTTCCTGCCTAGCCAGCTTTGGTGAAACAGTCCAAACCATGGCAGCATGGAAAACAGATGTTAAATGATGATGATGATGATGATATATATATATATATATATATATATATATATATATAGCTAGCTAGAGGCGATGGCTTCTTGGAGCTAATTCACGGCAGCTTTCGTCCTAATTTTGGGACTGCCATGTTGGCTTGGCGATAACTATTAATTTCCAGTACCGCTGCCGTAGTCTCCTTTAGAGAGACTTAGAAATATTAATAACTCTATATATATATATATATATATATATATATATAAGAGAGAAAGAGAGAGAGAGAGAGAGAGAGAGAGAGAGAGAGTGGAATACATATGGACAGAAACCTATGCATACACACACATATATGTATGGTTGTGTGTGTGCATATATATATATCTATGTGAGCTTGTGTGTGTATATATATCATCATCATCAACATCATTTAACGTCCGCTTTCCATACTAGCATGGGTTAGATTCCTTGGAAGAAAGCAGCGAATGTATACAAAAACAAGGATGGAAAAACGAACAATGTTACACAAATACAATAAAAATAATAACAGGACCTAACAACAGGTGTCTTTTGACTAAGGACAAATCAAATTAGGCTGGCGTGTGTAGAAATAAAGGCTTATGGCAGGGGTGCAAGATTTCACAGGCACAGGGAGGAATATCGATGTTGCACGCACAACAGCCAGCCAAGAAAGAAAGCTCAGGCTTGGCCATGCGTCAGTCACGTGGGAAGAGAAGAGAGAGATAGAAGCAGAGGGAGAAAAAAATTAAGGAGGGGCGACAAAAAATGACAGGGACACAGTGAAGTGAAAGTGGAGGGAAAGTGAGCAAGAAGAGAAGGCAAGGAAATGTGAGAGAAGGGGAACGAACGAATGAAGAGTGGAATGAATGAATAAGCATGAAAGGGCTGATAGACAGAAATAGGGTTGTACAATATTTAGAAAAATGTATACTTACATGTAAGAGACAAAGTGTACGTACACTGCTATATATATATATATATATATATATATATATATATATATAAATATCGTTGCCAGTGCCGCTGGACTGACTCCTGTGCAGGTGACATGTAAAATGCACCATTTGAGCATGGGCGTTGCCAGTACCGCCTGACTAGCCTTCATGCCGGTGGCACGTAAAAGCACCCACGACACTCTCAGAGTGGTTGGCATTAGGAAGGGCATCCAGCTGTAGAAACTGTGCCAAATCAGATTGGAGCCTGGTGTAGCCATCTGGTTCACCAGTCCTCAGTCAAATCGTCCAACCCATGCCAGCATGGAAAGCGGATGTTAAACGATGATGATGATGATGATGATGATGATGATGATGATGATGATGAAATAATACAAAATGGAACAAGAACGCAAAACATCCAGACAGTTAGGTGATACAAGAAAGGGACAACAAAACATCCAGATAGACGATACAAAGAAAACAAGGACGGGTCATTCAGAGTTTTCTTTCATCAGTCGAGATCCAGATTATCTTTGCAATTTTGACTGGTCATACTCAATATTGCTCCAATCTGGCCAGCCCCATATATATGTGTGTGAATAATTACTTGGTGTAATTCGTTTGAAGACCATGATGCAGTCCTAGATATTCATTGATTTTTATTCTTACACAAGTATTTATTGACAGAAAAATAGTTATTGCTATCAAAAATTTAGTTGGTGAGTAATGTACCAGATAGTTTTTGTTGATTTTGATGTATTTTGATTCTGGATTCTGATTGATTTCATTAGTTACTATGCTGAATATTATATTTTCACTGGAATATGGCAAAACCTTTGACTTTCATCTTCACATCTATAATTTTGCCATTCTTATAGTCTCATAGATATAAAATTATGAAAATAGAAAAAAATTTACGCTATTACTCTCTTATGACAACTATTTGAGGGCAGAACCTTGATGGTTCTTAGTTAATCATGTTGACCCTCAATGCCTATTTTGTTTGATTTAGTTGTGAGCATTTAAACAAATTATCACAAATTGTCAAATAGCAACACACAAACACAGACATACAATCCATACATATATCTACGAGTGTGTGTGGCTGTGTGGTAAGTAGCTTGCTTACGAACCACATGCTTCCGGGTTCAGTTCCACTGCGTGGCACCTTGGGCAAGTGTCTTCTACTATAGCCTCGGGCTGACCAAAGCCTTGTGAGTGGGTTTGGTAGATAGAAACTGAAAGAAGCCTATCGTATATATATATATATACATACAGATATAGGGCAGGGAATCGTCAATTAGTAATAAAATTAATAATTAACAATTTTGCCAAGTAGTTCAGTATGAAAAAACCTTTATCAGCAAAACCATTTATAATCATGAATATTCAGGGATTAGCATGAGTTGCTTCTCCAACATACTGAAAATTTAGAAATAGCAGTCAAAGAACTACTGATTCCAAACTACAAATTTTTTTCTCTAACAGATGGCGATATTTATGGCACACACAGAACAAAAACAGAAGAGAAAAGCAAAAACAAACCTGCCTTTAGTTAATCGTGTACGACGTTTCACAGTTAAGAGTATGAAGGTACTCTATTCCGATCATCAGCACAATATTCGAATAAATTTGAAAGTGTCTATATAACTCATGGGAATTTTGACCATGCGACATCAAAAACACATGAGGAAGGCACTTACAAAATTTATCGGCTAGTAAGTTCAAACACTTCACTCCAAAGAATCTATTCCATGTGTGCCACAAATAGTCCCGCATAAAAAGTCCCGTATAAAAGGGTTACAGTTTAATCATCCAATAAGAGGCATCAATATAAATATACAGATATAGGGCAGGGAATCGTCAATTAGTAATAAAATTAATAATTAACAATTTTGCCAAGTAGTTCAGTATGAAAAAACCTTTATCGGTAAAACCATTTATAATCATAAATATACAGGGATTAGCATGAGTTGCTTCTCCAACATACTGAAAATTTAGAAATAGCAGTCAAAGAACTGATTCCAAACTACAAATTTTTTTCTCTAACGGATGGCGATATTTATGGCAAACACTTTTCTCTTCTGTTTTTGTTCTGTGTGTGCCATAAATATCGCCATCCGTTAGAGAAAAAAATTTGTAGTTTGGAATCAGTAGTTCTTTGACTGCTATTTCTAAATTTTCAGTATGTTGGAGAAGTAACTCATGCTAATCCCTGTATATTCATGATTATATATATATATATATATATATATATATATATATATATATATATATATATATGTGTGTGTGTGTGTGTGTGTGTGTGTGTATGTATGTGTGTGTGTATATGTTTGTGTGTCTGTGTTTGTCCCCACAACATCGCTTGACAACTGATGCTGGTGTGTTATGTCCCCGTAACTTAGCAGTTCGGCAAAAGGGACTGATAGAATAAGTACTAGGCTTACAAAGAATAAGTCTTGGGGCCGATTTGCTCGACTAAAGGCAGTGCTCCAGCATGGCCACAGTCAAATGACTGAAACAAGTAAAAGAGTAAAGAGTATCATCATCATCATCATCATCATCATTTAATGTCCAATTTCCATGCTGGCATGGGTTGGATGGTTTCACATGGAGCTGGTTAGTTGGGAGCTGTCCAGACTCCAATTGTCTGTTGTGGCATGGTTTCTATGGCTGGTGACCTCCCTAATGCCAACCATTTAACAATGTGTTCTGGGTGTTTTTTTATGTGCCACTAGCATAGGTGTGTTTATGCAGCACCGGCACGGGTGACTTTTAAGCGGCACTGGTACATGAAAAGACAAGCCTGTATGTGTGGAAGACAGGGGATTTTACTTAGCTTGACATGTCTTGTCAAGTACTGCAAATTGTCACATCTCCCTGTCCCTTGTAATTTCCACACCAAGGCCCAGCATCCAAACATCTTTCCTCATCCCTGTGTGTGCCTACCAAATCCACTCACAAGGCTTTGGTTGACCTTAGTCTATGGTTGAAGACACTTGCTCATGGTACCTCTCAGCGAGACGGAACCTGAAATTTCAAGGTTGGAAGGCTTCTATGCAGTTTCTACTTTACAACTTCGCTCACAAGGTAGTGGTTGACCCAAGTCTATAGCTGGAGAATACTTGCCCAAAGTAGCATGTGATTAGACTAAACCTGTGACTACATCTTAAGTAAACTTAATCACATTGCCATGTCTGTGCTTATTATATATTTTACAGATATTTCGGTTCATTTAGACAT
This sequence comes from Octopus bimaculoides, assembly GCF_046866305.1. Classification (NCBI taxonomy): domain Eukaryota; kingdom Metazoa; phylum Mollusca; class Cephalopoda; order Octopoda; family Octopodidae; genus Octopus; species Octopus bimaculoides. The sequence goes on from NC_142930.1 coordinate 140,676,848, forward strand.
TGAAAATAAGTACCATATATTCTGGAAATATTTTCCTGTGATAAACAGGCATAATATTCAGTATGAGATTTATCTATAATGCATTTAACACCACAAAGCCAGACTTTAGCATTATGATTCACTGAGTTTTTGAGGATACAGTCATTAACTGTGCAGATCAGAGAGATTTTTGAAATGATTGATTTTTTGGAAAGCGATTGATTCTTTTAGATGTCATTCATTGTGATCAGGTTGACCGGCTTCAAATAAAAAAAAATAATAAATAAATAAATAAAGAGAGAACATTATGTAATGTTTCATGTTAGGTTTGAGATTTTGGAAATAGGTAAGCAAAGTAAAAAGGTTTGATTATTTATAATACATTTACAAAATACTGCAGTATGACTTGCCTGAAATGATAATAATAATAATAATAATAATAATAATAATAATAATAATAATAATGGTTTCAAATTTTGTCACAAGGGCAGTAATTTTGTAAAATGGCACTGTAGGGTAGGTATGAAAGGCCAGCTCTGACCAGTTTGAAGAAAAAACAGGTTGAATATTTTGGGCTGGATACGACTGGTTTAAATGCAAAAGGGTTAAAGCATCTCACTTTTGACTCAGCTTCAGTTTTATTTTTCTCACTAAGAAAGAAACTGATCGTTACTAAGTGACAATTTCCTGTACCTAAATATACCTGTGATGTGAAACATTGCCAGATCAGATTGGAGCCTGGTGTAGCTGCTGGCTCTCCAGACCTCAGTCAAACCATCCAACCCATGCCAGTATAGAAAACGGATGCTTAAACGATGATGATGATGTGCTTGTAATTTTACAGTTATTAGTGCATTGTGCAAATGAACTCATGTTATTTCTGGGATTTGAGACTAAGACCTGACATATTTATAATTTCATGGTTGTAAGTGATCATACAAATGAAAAATTGTATAAAAATAAAACTACTATATGCAGAAGAAAGCTTGAGGCAGTTGGGCACACCCCTCCTCACATGCTATGGATTTCTTCAAAAACACAATTTCATTTGATGATTGGCAATTTTGCTCAGTAGCTATCTTCTAGGTGTGGAGATTACTTTGAAGGCTACAGATATCCCATTTCTCCCTGTCTATTATTTGTAATAGGTTTTCGAATTTGTATGTATTTATGATTGTTATTGGCAATTGTGGCCCATTACAACTTCAGTATTTTCGAAAGTGAATTACTGTACATTCATTCAGGAGATTGTTGGAGTCTTGTATAGATCATTGCCATAGAATAACACCAAGCTAAGAGCTGTGAAATTATCATAGGGCTGACAACGCTATACCACTTTACTAATTATGGATTCTATTTCCAGAATACTCATTTCTATAATCCCTGCTCACTTCAAAGTTGATTGTGGTGAGGTAATACTTTATTCTGTGTAATTTCATTTAAGCTTTATACCTTTATTACCAGTACACAACTAAAAATAATAACCATTTCTTGTTTGCTGATGATCATTAATATATAAGATTACTAAAGTATTGCTTAACTTTATTCTGTTATTTTGCTACTGGTTAGTGTTGTTGCTACAGCCTGATCGTCTGTTTGTGATGACACCTTCTCTATTGTCTGCTATACTTTCACTTTCACTTTCACCTCTACAAATCTGACCACTGAAATTATTTGTGATTTCTAGCAAATCATCCAAAATGGAGGCCTGTATATCATGAACAAGCCTACAAATAACTACTTTATACATCTATTCAGACTTCTCCTTCAGTTTCATTCAACATGATTACTGGATTAGCAGAATCGTTAAAGTATCGGCAAAATGTTTTGTGGTTTATAATTACTAATCATTACAATCTGAGTTCAAATCTCAGCAAGGTTGTCTTTGCTTTTCGTCTTTCTGAGGTGAAGTAAATAATGTACTAATTACTATTAAGCATGATTTATTTTCCTAAAAAAAACATGAATGGAATTATAAAAGAAAAAGATCATAACCTTTGAAAGTTTGACCTTGAGCCAGTGTTATGCCTAATCATCATAGCTATTTTTATCACAATGGCAGTGTTTTGAAGTACAGTTCCTTACCATTCCAAGTTCAGAACTTGGCTGTATTAGAATCTGTTTTTCACCACTTCTACACACTCATAAAAAAAAGTTTTGAAGTTGATAAAAAAAAAAAAAAGAATAAATAAAATCTTGGCAAAGTCTTCGTTTATTTAAAGATTCATTTAGAATAAAGCCATGTGCTGCTTTTCATGTGATAATTTAATGAAAGTTTATTGTCTTCTTGCTATAATCTTGTTATCTTGAAAGAATTTCTGCTGCAAACTGGTTTGCATTTACTAATATGGACTACTATTTGTATTGCCAGATCAGATCTGTTTGAAAAATCTGTTGCTTTCTTTTTTTTTATCTTTTGTTTAGCAAAACAATTGTCTGGAGTAATGAGGACTTTGTTGTTTAATGTTATTTTTTTGTCTTGTTTTATTGAAATTGTCAATAGGCTTTATCTAAACTTTAAGCAAACTAACCATTTTGTCCTATTATTCTGTCTTCATTCAATCTCAAGACAAAATAAAGACCTTGGTTGTATGAGAAGAAGAAAAAGGAAAATGTATGCTTGTCTTTGTGTCTGTTTGTGTATTTGTGTATATGTGTATGTGTGCATATTTCCTCTTTTGATTATTTATAAATATTTGGATTAATATCTTTGTGCTATGCATTTCATAATGATAAAACAGTGAATTCAGACAAAATCTTCAAGTGTTAAAGGTTTCAGCTTTGCATTCTGATAGAGTTAATAAAATCACTGGTATTAGCATTAAATGCAATCCAGGTAGACTATTAAATATATGAAGATGGAAAATGACAATCTTTATTGTTTTCTTTCTTTAACCATTTTAGTTTTAATCACCCTGAAACTGTCTGTGTTTTTAGTCAAAGCAGTCTGTTTCATAAATATATTTATATAGAATTATTATAAAAATGATATAAATTCATGTCTCTCATAAAAATATGTTTAAATATGTGTCATTCTTGGAGGGATCCAGAAGACTTCTATTAATCGTATGTACTGGGCCTTTATTTTTCCCTGCTTTGGTTGAAAGCCAGCATTATCCTAGTTTACACCCTCAGTCGCAACACCACTTACTCTGTCTTCGTGATTCTATGATGAAGCACATGGGCTTGAATCATTGGATTCATCATTCCTCATGGTAATTCAATTCCTCAGACTCATCCAGAATTCTCATGAATTATTTGTTACTGACACAGACCATAAGCTATTTTCTAAGTTCAAATCCCATTCAGGTCAACTGAACCCTTTTCCTTTGTAACTAAGAGGTTGCCACTGTTACCTGAATGCTGGCCACCGTAATAAGAGTTAAGGCTGCAACTTGGCCTTGTTACTGCTTGAACACGAGGTTAATTAAGAAGCAAAAATCCTTGTGTTACAAAAGATAAAATGCATTCTTGATTGGAATAAATGAAAGAGCCATTCTTGAACTTCACAAATAATTTAACGCCAATTCAGAACCAGGTAAGAATTCACCAATAACATACTTCAGCTGAAGCGGTGCATAAATGAAGAATGAGTACATATTATTTTGCCTTGTTATGTTCCATCTGTAGAAGGTAAATTAAAATTTATGAGAAAATTTGACATACCACTTTGGTTTATTTCTCGTGTGAAAGCAAATCGTGCACATGTTGTGGGACTTAATAACTATGAGGTATCCAGTTGCTCCTCTAAGGCATTTGATTCCTTGGGTCACGTGTAGCAAAATCTATATGCTTTCAACACAGAGATGTGTCTAGCATGAAGTCTGGCAATCGAAGAGAGAGACTGGGTGTCTGCGTCTCTTCAATATATAGTCCACCTCCTGGTAACTAATTTACATTCTAGAATAATCCACGGCACATTGGGATTAGTAAAAGGGACATAAACCTAACTTCTTGGAAGCTTCTAGAATGTTTGCCAATGGAGATCAGTGTGGATAACTCCCATGACTTGCCAATGTAAAATAGGCAATAATAAACATGTTTCGAATTATGTAACAACTACACCTTTCCAGGGTCAATGAAATACTAGCCATAAACTGAGGTGGGTTTAATATTTCTATAATGCTATCTAGATAATAAGTGCAGAAAGCATAAAAAGAAATAAAGAAGTAAGCAGTTTTGATTTCATGGTTGGTTAAATCTATAGACTATGTATGTTTTCGTTAACTTTTACTCATGGCTATGGTGAATTGTGGTGTTTTACTGAACAAAGTAGATGTATTCAGTTACCTTACACCAACTATGGTACCTTAGTTGTAGGGTGTATTTGATGGCTTTAAATAGCTTAACAATAAAATGTTTCTCTTTGTCATCAAGAAGACTAGATTGTTTGAGAGAGTTTATTTGTGATGAAAATCTTCTGTTATAATTCCATTCATATCTAGGCTGCATTATATAAATACTAAATCCATTTCAGTATTTAGTTTGTATTTTATCACTCCCAGAAGAACAAAAGGAAGCAAGACTTAAAAAGGATTTGAATTCTAAATGTAAAGGGCCATGTTTAAATACTACAGACAGTTTTATGATGCTCTAATGATTCTACCAATCCGCCATCTTTTTATAGCAAGTGAACCTAATTACTTAAAACAAATTGGATAATCACAGTCACCAGAAAGGAATGATTTAAATGAGTGTCATTAGATGCATGTGACTGAGAATTAACAAAACTACTTTATAATGTGGACCTTAATTGGTGTGCATTTGACCACATCATTTCTGTAGTTAGGATTAAGATGGCCAAGATATTATGCTCACAATCATAAAGTTGTAGCTTTGGCTCCAAGGCCAGGTGACACATTACATTTTTGAGGAAGGCACTTTATTTCGTTTTTGCTCAAGATAACTCAGTTGAAATGAAAACCAGTTGAGTGCTGATGCATCACTGTCTCCCTCCAGTTGTCACATCGTGGATGCTCTGCTGAGATAGGGGTAGAATGTTAGAAAAATAAACGGGGACATAAAAACAAACGGATTCGAAACACCTAGTTTTAAAATAGAGGCAGCTGATGAAGAAATAATTCCATAAGTGGCTTGTTTGTTTTCCTATGTGTTTGTTCTGTTGTCTGTAAATAAAGTCCGTTTTGTTTTTATGTCCCCGTTTATTTTTCTAACGTCCTGTACCCGGATATGCATCTATATAACATGTAGATGTAGGTATGTACATATATGTATGTATACATGCATATGCTCATATATCATTTGTATTATTATATCATCAAGCGCATGCATCCATTTGCAAGTAAGTTTCAACTTTATATATATATATATATATATATATATATATATATATATATATATATATATTGATTTTCCATGCCTTACCAACTTAGTAAAATAAACTTTGTTGATGAGATCTAATAAGATAAAAACATGTTTGTTCCTTTCACCAGTTGATTTTAATGACATGCCTATGTGCCTTGTCTTTATTTTACAAATGTTCTCACAGGAGGAACACATTGAATTTATCTCCTTCACTTTTTGTTTTGAGATTTTGAATACACCTAGAGGGAATTTTTATGGGAAAATGTCATGGACAATCTCAGCTAATCAAAGTTTTTCAGTTCACTGTACTATTACATCTGTGAGATTCAATCATGTTTGCACATGACTAAAATGAAAGTGGCTATTCACTGGTGGAAAGTGATGTTTTAAAGATCTTTGTAACCCACACATCAATATAAAATAGCACATATATAATTAATTCAGTACCATGACAACAATGATTAAAGTTCAATGTACCTATAATGTGGGAGATACTGCAAAGCTGCCAATCAGAAAATTACATTAAATTAAACCCCTAGCAAAAGCTTCATTCCTTCAGTTAAATAGACTTGATCACAATTATGTTAGGACAGCACACAGTATGGTGTGAATGTGAATTGCTAGAATGATTAAGCCCAGTCCAGCATGTATAACACGAGTAAATCAATTAGGATACTGTGGTTCTTTATTGGTTTACTGACAAATCTTTGTTGATTTTCTGCTGTCCTTAGCATGATAAACAGATCAGAGTTCATAGTTATCCTGATAACCTGTTGTACATAAGTTAATAGATAAAACAAATTTCATGGCTATTTATAAATCATGTTATTGTGTGTTTTAGGTTGCGTATATATGGATAAGGTATATATCTTGTCCATAGTGTGATAAACAGAACATATTTTCTTTCTTGTATGAATGTGTTGTAATCTTGTAATTCCATGCCCCACCAAAAACAAAAACAAAAAAACTAAAAAAAAAACCCAAAAAGTAAAAACATCTCAAGAATACAAAGCTATTCATATTTCAAGTAGGTGACAATATGTTGTTAGGAATGGTGTAATGCAAGAAGTTAGAACTTAAGACATTGAAGAAATATGACAAAAACACAAATCTATAGTTGCAAGAAGTTATGTATTTGTGACACATGTACTTTGGAAAAATGCTCCTTTAGGCCTGTCTGTTAAGTTCTGAGAAGGATCAATACTTTTTTCGCTACAACCATACACAGGGAGAAAATAACATTGCAATTTAATGTTTGATTCTTTTCCTTATTTGATTATTCTAATACAGCAAGACACACAGACTGTTTTGAGCTCCTTAACTTCTCCTTTCATTATCTTTCACTTTTCCCCTTATTTGTTTCCTCCCTCTCTTGATCTCTCTTTCTTTCCTTCTTTTCCCATTTCCCTCTTTTCCATGCTCTCTCTCTCTCACTCCTCATATATTCTCATTCTCTCTCACACTCTTTTCTTCTGTCTTTTCCAGTTACTCTTGCAATGACACAAACTGTGTCCTATTTCTGGTCCTACTATCTCACCCTTCAACTTCCTTTTCATACTAAACCTGGAATCTAAATAGAGATTGTAAATTTTAGATAATTTTTATTTCTCTTTCTCTTGTATCTCATTTTTTTTTTTAATGAAGGGTATAACCCCAAACTTTCGAAATTTAAAAACACATAGAAAAGTATTTAATATTTTTTGCCTGAACTTATTGATGCCAGTTTCAAAATTTCCCTCATTTCTCATTAATACTTTTTTCTATGACAGCATATTGTTGTTGTAGTCGTTGTTGTTCAGCTCTGAACCAGCTCTGATTGAGCAAATCTATGATCAAAAGCGTTCTAGGACTGACATCACATCTTCCTCTTATATAGTATATTTAATGGATTCTTCCTTTTTATAAGTGGTAAGTGGTGTGATTTGAAGGAGTTTTAGATATTATTGCAACGGGCCAAGAGGGTATGTATATATATAGGAATAGTGGAACATTTTCGATGTGTTCATTCTTGTCACTTAAGCATTTATAAGACAAATAGTTATATAGCTATTATCAAGCAATACTTTTGTGAAGTAAGTGCTAATACACTTCATGTTGCAAGCACTATAATGTCAATTAATCAAACCTACACCAGAATTGAGGAGATTGTGTTAAGTATTGTTCAGCAATTCTTAACATAACCAAAGGCTAGGTAGACAACTCAACAAGAGAATAAATATAAAGAATATTCTTCTTTGAAATATCCAAAAGTAATATAAAGTAATGTTACATAGTTATGATAATTGTAACTATATTTTTTTCAAATTCCACAGTGAGTGAATACTAATGAAAGGAATACTGATTTTCATATAATAAAACTTCTAATTAAATTAAAATTAAATAAAGTCAATTTCTCATGTATATTTGCAATAAATATATGTTATCAATTGCAGTAATACTGTTTTTACTATTAATTAATTAGTTAATTAATTACAGATGTAACATTTCCTGATTATAGCCAAGGGAAATAAATCCAGTATGATCACAATTATCTCCTTGTGGTGGAAGGACAAACAGAAAGAGAAAGAGAGAGAGAGGTGGGGAGAAAAAAGAAAGAGAGAGAGAGAGAGAGAGAGAGATGAAGACATACTGCTGCAAATTATATAATTAAAAATGTAATTTGATTTTTGTGAAGCACAATGATAACTCTGGACATGTTTCAGTCTTGCCAGATTTTCTCAGTGATGCATAGTCATCTAGTTATCTTCTACCATGACTAGTTGAGTAAAACAGCAGAATCTGAAGGAATTAATGATGTTTTTGGGTTAGAAAACAGTAAAATAATTAATTCAAGCAATGAATTGAATCTTATGCTCTGAAAGAGAAAAGAGGTTTTGGGTAACACTTCAGGGGTGGGAGAGGAAAAACCAGTTGGGTTGAAGGTTGAACAAAGTGTAAATTAGGGGCAGAGAGAAAGAGAGAGAAAGGAGAAGGAAGAAGTCAGGGAAAAGGAATAATGTTAGTGTATGTTCAGGAATGGTGAGAGAGGTAGTAAGGACAAAGAAATACAGTGAAATGATCCAAGCATACTTTCCACTCACACATGCACACATTTAGATGCATATGTAAATAGTAGCCAAAATATACCCCTATATAATTAAAACAATGCAAATACACACACACACACACACACACACACACACACACACACACACACACACACACACACACACACACATTCTTATACGTATAAAAACACAGATATGTGTTGAAGGTACAAGGCTTAGTGGTTAGGGTAACTGGCTCATATTTGTAAGGTCACGAGTTCGATTCTCAGCAGTACATTGTGTCCTTAAGCAAGACGCTTTATTTCACCTTGCTCCAGTCCTCTCAGCTCGCAAAAATGAGTAGTACCTATATTTCATAGAGTCAGCCTTGTCGCATTCTGTGTCATGCTGAATCTACCTACATTAGGATACGCGAGAACTACATTAAGGATATGCATGTCTCTGGAGTGCTGAGCCACTTTCACATTAATTTCATGAGTAGGCTATTCCACTGGTCAGCTCAACTGGAACCCTTGCTGTCATAACCGATGGAATGCCAAAATGAAAAAAAAAATACATATACAACCACACTCCCATATACAAACTGATACATATTCATTTATGTTATCATAATTTTTCCTTCAATGTCCATTTATTCACTCTTACATGAGACAGATGGAATTTGTTGAGGCAAATTTTTTTATGGTTAGACACATTTTTACTGGAGGCTGGAAATGAATATCATGCTTGTTTAGAACCACCACATGATGTTAAGACAAACACACGCACACACACGTGCATGCACACAAACATTATTTACAGCTTTTATACACACTAATGAATTCTAAACAATAATATAACCCAAAATTTAATCAGTTAACATTTTTCTAAAACATCTTTCCATAACAACAAACCATAAAAGCCTAAAATTACAATCCCATTTAAACCCACACCCTAAAAGATGATTTTAAATCAATAGAGACTTTATAAAAGTAAGACTAACTAATCATCGTTTAACGTCCATGATGATGATGATGATACACACTCATACATACATTAGGCTTCTGCAGAGTTACTGTCAACCAAATTCACTCAAAAGGCATTGGTTGACCTGGGGCTATAGTAGAAGACTTTTGCATGTTTGCTCGTGCAGTGGAACGGAAACCAAAACCACGTGGTTGTGATGCTGATTCTGTAGCTACATACCCATACCTTCAGCTTTAAGAATTCTGATAACAATACATTTAGACAGCTTATAAAATCTTTAGAATTATGTTATCTATTAGTATTCAACAACACCCCAGACATGTGGGTTTAAGATATTTGATGCATCTGTTTATATTAAAATATTATCACTGTTCCAACCACAACTATTCTTATTTACTATAGAACATATCACTCTGAGAATTATGATCGCTGATTATATAGTTAACAAACATTGGTAAGAATTAAATTCTGGGTACTAAAGTTGACTTAGCCTTTTATACTTCCAGGGTCAATAAAATATGTATTAGTAGTGTAAATGAATAATTCATCGAAATCTAAACTATCTCTGATGTATTGATTTTGTGAGTTTTATTGGCTGCTGCCATGCTATAGATCTGCTTCAGTAGATTCTTTACTGGAGTTACCAAGGTAACAACTTTTATATTTACGCAAGGTTTAACTGAAACCTTACAACTTTAGGATGAGCCTATTTTCCTTTATGTAGCCTCTTTAAACCTGGCTTAACATTGAAATGCCAGGATTCTGTACGAGAGCAGTCTTATCAGTTAAATAATCTTGTTATCAAGGTATAGAAAAGCTTGAATAATTGTAGTTGTAGACTTTTTTTAACCTTTTTGTTACCATATTTCTGTTGAGATGATCTGTGTTTCTTTCAATTAATTTTAAATATAAAAAAGAATTTAGTAAAATAACTTAGTTATCATTAAGCTAGTGTTAGGAACATAAATTATGACTAAGGTTTTGTGAAAGATTCTAATTCAGAACTTTTGAAAACAAGACATTTTTGCTACAGAGCCAGAGGCAGTTTCAGCTGGGTTAGTATCAGAAGAGTTAAAGATAAACCTAGGGCAGAGGGATCTAAAACACAGAGTTTAATTAATGCATTAATTGCTTGTTAAATGGTTACAAATTCATTACTTGTCTTATGATACTGAAATGTATTGATAATAGAAAATATTTCATACTAATGTGTTGTACCGAGGAAAAGATTTGTTGTTTGCTATGTAAAAGAAATCTAAGAACCCAAAATTAAAAAAATTTATGTTGGTACAAGGCCTGATATTTGGGGTGGGGGAGATAGTGGAGGTTAGTCAATACTATTGACCCAGTATTTGACAGGTACTTTATTTTATTGACTCCAGAAAGATGTAAAGTAAAGTTGACTTCAGCAGGATTTGAACTCTGAATATAATGAGCTGGATGAAATACTGCAAGGCACTTAGTCTGATGCTCTAACGATTCTACCAATACACTGTCTTTAAGAACCCATAATAATAAAAGGTAAATTAAGGAAAGCATGTAAGGAAATTGGGAAACAAATTAAGAATCAAGAAAATGTATGTCTTCAGGGTGTAAAAAATCAATTGATATATTAAATAGTTTTAGAAGTTTAAACTTTGGGGAAAAATCAACAATAAATTTAGGAAAATATTTATGCTAAAACAACTTTCTATAAAATGGTTAATGAATGAAAAATATTTTAGCTTTTCTTTGAAAATAATAAAAGTTTAAGCAATAAATCACATTGAAGAAAAACTTAAGTTAGTAACAATGTTAGTCAATGGAAAATGAAAGAAAATCAATATTTTCTGAAGTGTAAAATAAACACTTAAATATACTAAGATAAAATTTTAGAGAAATTCACTGCAAAATTTTGAAAAAATGTCAGAATAAAATATGTAAAAGTAACACTGAAAGCAGGTATAGGTATGTGTTCTTGGCTCAATACAACAACGATAGTGGAATAAGGGGGGAATATTTGGTAAAAGAACTTAAGAAAAGACTTGATTTGATTCGTTGGAAAATGCATAGAATTCAGTTTTTCATGCATGAGATGAATATGTAAAGTTCAGATAATATTGAAAAGATAGAATGAAAATAAAAGCAGCAACTTATGAATAATAAATAGGAACTGTATCAGAAACTTGCATTCACAATAAAAGCTTTGCTTATTAGTTTAGGTGAAAAGGAGAAAGAAGAGAAAATAGTGTATTCCCTTCAACTCTGTTCAAACTAACTGTAAACTAAGAAATTTTTCATTTTCAATATATTTTTCTTTGAAAATAGTTTCTATGCATTTTATTTGTTCTTTTATTTATTTGAATGCTCACATATTGTTTATTTTATTTTATGCTATTTTATTTTTTACTGCTTAGTCAGGGAGTGGGTAGGGCAGCAACTGGTAATTCTTCCAGGGACTCCAAGACTAGCGGGAGGAATGAAAAAATTATCCTCCAACTAGAGACCTAGTTCAGAGTTCAGACACTTGCATCAGTGAGAACTCTGCTAAAGGCACATGAGGAATAGATAGTGGTGTTAAACTGAGTGATGGATTAATTCTATCACCACCCAAAAACTCAGAACACAATGAGTAGCAAGGTACTCAAATACATACTGCAAGGTACCTTCATTCAATGCAATTCTGCTTATCCACTATCGTAGTTTGATACTATATATTATTGACTGCCAAAGAATGAATGACAAAGTTGAGCTCTTTGGTTTTTGAACATTGAATGCAGAGAACCAGAACAACTATTGCAAAGAATTTTGGTTCTACACTCTCACAACTTTGCCAATTCACTGCCATATAAGGGTAATTACTGGATCATGTGCATGTGTTTCTGTATCTCTTCACATTGACCCATAAAGAATATGTCTTAAGACTAGTGGTTTCATTGTGCATGAAGATCAGTGGAATAAGTTAAACTACCCAATTGAAAATAGGTAAGAAATGGTGACTGAGGACATCCAGCTGTAGAATACTGTTTCACTAACACTTGTTCAACTCATGCCATCATAGAAAAAAGCAAGCATAAAAACGAGGTGATGATGATGATCTTTATCTCTTTCCTTTTTTCTTTTCTCTCTTTCTTCTCATGTCTTTGTTACTATGCTTTAATACATTTTGTAAGACCCTTGATTTGTAATGTAAACCAAGTAGTTATTTAGTATCTACAGGCATCGCTGTATTATGGAAGTGTTGTGTTCCTGAATATCTTGTTGTAATATAGAGTTCTGTATTGTGGAACTTGTTTCACCATTAACTTCTGTATCATATGGAAGTCAATGTGAAAATACTTTTACCATTGATTTCTATTATGGAATTATGGAGGCGCAATGGCCCAGTGGTTAGGGGAGCGGATGCGCGGTCGTAGGATCGCGGTTTCGATTCCCAGACTGGGCGTTGTGAGTGTTTATTGAGCGAAAACACCTAAAGCTCCACGAGGCTCTGGCAGGGGATGGTAGCGAACCCTGGTGTACTCTTTCACCACAACTTTCTCTCACTCTTACTTCCTGTTTCTGTTGTACCTGTATTTCAAAGAGCCAGCCTTGTCACATTCTGTGTCTCGCTGAATCTCCCTGAGAACTACGTTAAGGGTACATGTGTCTGTGGAGTGCTCAGCCACTTGCACATTAATTCCACGAGCAAGCTGTTCCATTGATTGGATCAACTGGAACCCTCGTTGTTGTAACTGACGGAGTGCCAACCATTATGGAATTCCATGTTAGGGCAAGAGTTTTGGGGATGCAACATTTCTGGACTGCAAAGATGAACAGGTGAAAGCAAATTCTCTGCTTAAATATAAAAAATCTATAAATAATAAAACACAAGGATGCCTATGTATTATACATCCTTACCCTTCTTTCACTTTTCTTTTTTTCTGCCTATCTTGCTCTACTTTAATACATCTTTGGAAACCTTGATACATATGGTAATTTTATTCATTTACTTTTTTGGAACCATTAACTTTTGGCAAAAAAACTGGTTGCATATAAAATAAATTTTAACACAGCCTACTTTGTAACCCCCCCCCCCCCATTCATTCTCTTTCTCTCACTCTCTTGATTTTCTTGCCAACGTTCTTCAGAAATGTTAACTTCTCATGGTAGGATGTGGGAGAAGCCTGTTGAGAATATAGGCACATTGAAATAACTTCTGTTTTATTTTTAATGAAGTAGTCAAAGAAATGAGTACAGGGCCCATAACCTTTGGAGACCTTTCATACTGGCAAAATCATTGAAGTAGACTTTCATGTTTGTAAAGGCTATGTAAATGTCATAGGATTGTAAAGCTCTCTCATGTGAATTAATTTTCTGTCAGTACTATGTACTTCAGATAGCCTGGACTAACAAAGGAGTCTCTGTGTGATCACTTGACAGACCTGTTAATCCAATATATATATATATATATATCTTGTATCATATATATATCATATATGTGTGTATGTATAATGTGTATATATATATATATATATATATATATATATATATATATATATATATATATATATATATATATATATATATATATATATATTTATGACAGAATAGGAAAGTGGAAATTTTTGGGTATTATTTATTCTCCATTACAAATGTTTCATTTGCTAATAGGAATTACTAAGATTTACATGTTAGACATGTGAGGAATTTCCTATTAGAAATTTCATCAGAGAGAAAAATTAGTAAATGAAACACATGTAATGGAGGCTAAATGATACCAAAAAATTTCCACTTTACTGCTTTGTTATACATTAACTCTGCAAATAATATTTTCATAATTCTCAATTTTAATATGTATTTTCACTAACATACAGCAGCAACTATGGATACATATTGGTTGTAATAATGGAATAACCAGATGTACTTCAAGAGGAAACAGCTGGCTACATGTGTGTGTGTGTATGCAACAAATCAGTAGAGTCTTGTTAGAGTTTTGGATAAAATTCTACATGATGTTTGTTGTTTGACTCTCAGTGTTCATATATTCAAATCCTGCTGAGGTCAACTTTTAGGACCAAAAAAAAAAAAAGGTTAATCTATGGCAGGAGACTAGCAAAACTGTTAGAGTGTCAGGCACAATACTTTGTAGTCCTTTGCTTTCTGACAGTAATGCCTGTGACAAATCTGCTGTGGTAGCTATTTTGACATGAAAATGGTGGCCTTTCTTATGGACCACATTAGTGGCATGAAGTGGGAAGACTTGTATGCATGGCTGCTGGGCAACCGGAAGTATTCCTCAAAAAAAAAAAAAAAGGAAAAAAGAAATCCCTTACCCAGGCCTGTGCTTATGAGTGCAAATATGTGGTCAATCTTGACTAACAGAGGTCCCCTATATATATAGGATGGACATCCAACTGTAGAAACTTTGTCAGATCAGATTGAGCCTGTTGCAGCCATCTGACTCACCAGTTCTCAGTCAAACCGTCCAACCCATGCCAGTATGGAAAGTAGACATTAAACAATGATGATGATGATGATGATGATATATGCAGGGTAAAGACCCCCTTCAGTCATGAATGACCATGAGATTGCACCTGGAAAGTTGCTCTTTGAAGCAAAGGTCTGGGCAATGGTGTTTATAGAAAACCAGCTGTTGCCCATTCCTACCAGCCTTCCCTCTCCACACTCCTGATGTTATCCAAGGGAAAAGCAAAGGCCAATACAGCTTGGTCCCAGGTGAGTGAACTGGAACAATGTGAAATAAAGTGTCTTGCCCGAGATCACAACACACAGCCTGATGCAGGAATCAAACTCACCACCTTATGTTTGTGAGCCATGTGGTATATATAAACATCATCTTCATCATCATTTAATGTCTGTATGAGTCTACTAAAAGCAGAATCAAAATTAGCATGACAGGATTTATGCTGTTCTCAACTGTCTTTACTTTCTTATCCTGATTTCTTGATTGCAATATTTGAGGTTTGCTCCCCAATCTTAGAATCACGTAGTGTCCTTGGGCAAGACAGGTTACTTCATGTTCTTGTCCTCTTAGCTGACAAAATGAATATTGATTTCAAATTTTGGCACAAGGCCAGCAGTTCTGAGGGAGAAGATAATTCAATTACATTGACCCCAGTGTTCAACTGGTACTTAATTTATTGACCCTGAAGGGATGAAAGGTAAATTTAGCCTTAACGAATTTTGTATGCACAACGTAAAGATGGACGAAATGCTTCTAAGCATTTTGCCCAGTGTGCTAACGATTTTGCTAACTCACCACCTTTTGGAAAAGGAATATTAAGATTGTATTAGAACTGACAGAGTGTCTGGTCACTCTCAGGTTAGTGTGGCAGCTTTAACAAGCCAGTGGTATGACCAAAAATATCCAAGCATGAATTGGGATACATTCTGTGTTGGTCTACTACATCCTTTTACTGAATGTAGACCAAGTAATGAATATGTGGATAGAAGTTTTGGGAATTGCTTGAATGATAACAAATGCAAGATGAATTAAAGTAGGTGGAGAGAAAGGTGTTATGTGTGATTTGTTGAAAAAGAATTGTAAATTTACAATAAAAGATGAGCATAATTGAGTTGAGAAATTACTGGGTATTAAGGGGACTGTCTGGTGTAGATGAAAGAAATAGTTTTGGATTGATGAGCAAAACTGAGTTGAGAAATTACTGGGTATTAAGGGAATTGTCTGGTGTAGATGAAAGAAATAGTTTTGGGTTGATGAGCATAACTGAATTGAGAAATTACTGGGTATTAAGGGGACTGTCTGGTGTGGGTGAGAGTAATAGCTTTGGGTTGATTTTTTAATGACTTAAAGGAGAAAAGTTTTCTGTTCTAGAGCCTCTGAGATTTGTAGGAAGAAATGATGAAGTTATCCTCAGATGAAACATCAGTTCCAACAATTTGCTACTGAGTGGATTATGTTGAAGGCATCTAAGGACAGGTGGCAGTGTTAAACCAGGATTAAATGTGCCACTCAAAATAATTTCCCTGTTGTGGACAAGCAGTATGAATAGTTGATAAATCCAAGGTACAAAAAAAGAAATGTATTGAGCTGAATGAAGAAGGCAGTTGTGCTTGCGAAGAAGTTTGTAGAGTTTTTTTTTTTTTGGTAGATTTGTTAGTTATTAGTAGAAAGCAACTATGGTTGCAACAGATATTAAATTAGATTTGTGAAGGTGAGGTTTCATAGATGACATGACATAGGATCAAGATGGGAAAATATATGATATTGAAAAAAATAGTCATTGAAATGCATACACTGAAACATCATGACGGTGATGGTGAGATTTACCACTATAAATTTGGTTTAGCAATAAATTTTCAAATAAGGAATCATCTTATGGTAGTAAAATCATGTCTAATATCTAATGGATAATTTTTTTGAAAAGAAGCGATAAATTTTGTGATGACTTTTTATACTTCAGAAATTGGTGGACAGACAGTAGCCAATAAGAAAAATAAGAAATTAAAAAAATAGCTTCAACTAGTTCAGATAAACGACATGATATGCTTATCTTCATCATTGTCATCATCTTTGTCATGATCCTTGTCATTGTTATCATCATTATCATCATAGCTGTTTTAGCCTGTTTGGTTTACTGTATATTGCTTCCATTAGACAGTTTTCTGTCAACTTTACATTAATAAATACAAGTTGGTGTACTGAATGAAGTATACAAAGTATTCTCAATTAATTGAAATTTTTTTCTTGGACAAGAACAACTTCCTTTTTCAATAAGTGTTTTTTTTTCAGTTCTTTTTCACTGGTGATTTTTTTTTTTAAGTTACAAACCTTGATAAATGCTTATATCTCAGAATAGATCTCATCTTAATGTTGACTGGATTCAAACTCATGGGGTACACTGTTGGACAGTAAAAGAATTTTGCTAACATTTCTATGAAAAAGTTGATTTCCTTAGAGATGCTTATAGCATGTTGAAAATATGACTATCATGAAAAATTATTTGAAACTAGAACACCAAATATTGTAGTAGATGATTCTTAAAGCAGTTTTATTTATTTAACCATCCATAGTCAAATTTTATCTGAGTAACAGATAGGATTGTGTTGGTAAAACAAATTGATGTATCTTGTTGAAAATATATACTTCTACGCTGTATTTACAGTTAACGTGCTAGATTAAGAAGGAAATTCAGCTACATCAGTTTTAGTAAATACTCTCCTATGTAAGCTTGAAAAAAACTCAGAGGAAACATTTTAAATGTGAATTTAATATTAATCATGATTTCTCACATTGTCACAATGGCAGATTGATTCTAGTATGATTAGAAATTAATTGATGGAGCTCAGAAGAATGAATGGTAAAGGTGACGTTCATCAGGAATGGATTTAAATATGTAGAGAGCCAAGGTCAAACAGTAATGAACATTTAATTTGGTTCACTGTTATTTCTGAAGTTAGGATAAGTCTAATGTTTAAAAAATTATTTTCATGAATTTAGATTTTTCTTCGTGTAGAAGATTTGTCTTCTTACTACCACAAATAAAATTATTTTATCATCATTTTCTCAGCAAAGAATTATGCTGACAAATAAGTAGTTTATTTACCCTCAGTATCTGGTGGAACTCTTCCTGAAAGAAGCTTAATCTGTAAACACAAGAACTGGTTCTTATACTTGCAGCAGTGTGATCTCTACTAAAGACACACATGGATTAGGTGGTGATGTTAACTGAGACAGTGGATTAAGTCTACCACCCAAAAGCAGGGTCTATCCTGACAGGGTTTAATGTAATTTCAATCTACTATATCTTTTATAAACCAGAGTCTTATTTAGAACAATATCTCAACAAAAATGTTAGCCTATTTTTGTCCTTTTTACCATAATGTAGGCTTACTATTTTATTAAACATAACACGCATGATGGCAGTCCTCTCTGTTGTCAAGAATTTATGAAATGTTGACAGTAACAAGTAGAAAGGCAATATACTGGAGTGAACCATTGCCAGTGTGGCATAATAAACTGCACCTATCCCAGGATGCATGATGTTAAGAATGGGAAGGAGGTCTGATTGCATAAAACGTGCCAAAAAAAAAATCTAACATAAATGTTGATAAAGGTTAGTTGTTCTCTCTGTAGTCCTGTATATATGAGATGATGAAGGATGATGACAAGTTAAAAGATACTATAGGGTAGTCGACCACTGCAGGTGGCATGATAAAATGTACCCAACCCAAGATGTTGTGGACAGGAAGAACATTTAACCATGAAAACCAGGCCAAAAAATTCTGACATACACAGCAATAGAGATTAGATAGAAATTAATGGCTTTCTCTGTTGTTGTGTATATCTGATGTTGATGTGTTTACTAACTGACAGTGACAAGTGATAAGATGCTGAGACAGGCCCAACTAGCTTATGTAAATATGAGAAATGACATAAAACAATGATGTGATGTGCTGTGTTCAGAATTTTATAGCTATGCTTTTAGATTTGATTGGGGTGAACTTACTCTTTTATTACATAAAGATTCATAAAATAAATAAAAGTGTAGCATAATCTAGTTAAGTAGATAAATTGTATTTTCATCCCTTAGGGAAGTATTAATTTTCAGTGTTGGTTTTATGGTTTCTTCTGGGTAAATCATGATTGAACATTATCATAATAACCATCAGTAATTTGATATCAGCTATTACAAGGTTCTTATTCAAACAGCATTTTACATCCAGATATCCTTTCTGTTATCAACACTTAGTTGCTGCTTACAACATGCAGGTATGCAGTGTACCTATTCTAAAACTTGGATAGAAATGTACTTATGTAACATTGTGATTGTCTCATTGAAAATATGGTGAAATGTATGCTTTGCTAAAGAAATCTAATAAGATAGAAACATCTGTAGAGTTATCTATTTGTACTTGTCAAAATAAAATAATATATTAGTCATTGAGCTAATTTTTTTTCCACCATTTCTAATTAGATGCTTGAGGATTCCTTATGTTAGGTCCCTTAGTTCTGGCTTTGTTGCAATAAGTCTTATTCTTTTCTTTCTCATTCCTACTCATGGAGCATTTGTGGATCATCTATGCTGTTGATTGTTCTGCTAGAAATAGTCACCAATGTGCCTTTAAATTAACCTAAAAAAAGTAACAATAAAGGAATGGTCCTGACTGGAATACTTTTTATTATCAGTGTGCATAATTAGTTCAAGCTTAAACAACAAGAAATAGTTGAAGCAAGAGTACTCAGAGAGCACAAACCTCTGCCAAAGCAACACCAACATCCTCTCAACGATGAGCCAGGGATGATTTTTAAAATGAGAATATCTGAGATAAACTCGACTGCTCTCACAAACAAGAATACTAAAGATGAACCTGACCACTCTCAAAAATTAAGTAAAAAAAAAAAAAACAGGAAAAATAATCCAGAGTCCTTGTCTGGTACCAAATCAATATCAAAATCTAATCAGTTTGTGCTAGTCATGAGGCCAAATATCCTTGAAAGTTTCATCCAAATTCATCCAGCAGTTCTTGAGATATCTTGTCCCCAGACAAGAAACAAACAAACATGACTGAAAACAATACCTCCATCTTTGCTAAGGCATAGGTAATGATGCAGTAAGGGAGTCTCTGTATGGTTACTTAGCCTGTTAGAAATAGCAACCAGACCTTTCTCAAATCCCATCCTCTTGTTTTAAAACAAGACAATATAGTCCTAGATATCTAAAAGACTGGATGGTCATGGCTGGTATGCCTTTAGTTATAGATCTTCTCAACCAGGACTGATCTAAGGCTATAAAATACAACAGCAATAACAATGACAACAATAGTTCTGTCATATTTCTAGCTACACAATCAATCTATGTCAATAACATGTTTTATCCACTATTCTGCTTAGGATATATCATACAACACAATATTGTTAATTTTCTTTGGTGAGGAAAAATAAACAACAAAGACTCCTGTGATCAGTCTTGCCAATAAATATTTTGTATATAATTTCTTGCACACAACTCACATAAATTTTCCTATGTTCTTGCACCGTAACCAACTCTTCAAGTTTTCTGTTCATTCTTGCATTTAAACATTACAACTTTTCTAATTCTTTCAATTTGTTAATCTGAAGTGGAATGGAGAAGTTCACTTGAGATAAAGAAAAGGGTCTACTGGCAAGTAGTAGGTTGTTTAGCTTGAGATGTTGAGATGAATCTGTATGAGAAGTCAAAGACAGCTAGGGTCTGTTAGATTATTACATAGCAGTGGTGGTTATTTTTATTCTTTAGACCTAAGTGAGCCTCAACTGAGCAACTCACTGATCAAAAACCTTCCTGCCTTCATTATACTATCTTTTGTTTTTTTCCCTACATAGTGTATCTAAGACTTCTATATACAATATGTACTAGGATGTTTTTTTTTAGGGAAATTTTGCTACTATTTCTACTTGGTCTGCTAGTTGGCTACTTTCAGCTATGTTGTATTTATTGTTTAGACCAGTGGTTCTTAACCTTTTTCATTGTCTTACCCCTTGAGACTGTCTCTTATAATAAATTTTGTAATGATGACCCCTATAATAAATTTGTTATGATGATCCTTATAATAAATTTGGTAATGGTGACCCCTTTAATAAATTTTGGAATGATGACCCATATGAAAAATTTTGTAATGATAAATTTTGTAATAATGACCCCTAAAATAAATTTTGGAATGATGAACCTTGCATAAAGGTAAGATAAAACCTTGCATAAAGGCAAGATAAAACAAAACTATATGAAGATCCTAATTTATTGAAAATGTTACAAATAAAAGACCTTGAAAAATGCATGGAACTGTTGAACATCATACAAAACCTATTTATTCACTCATTGTTATTGTTTTGCAGCCATAAGTATATCAAAGCAAGGAGCAGTGCTTGACAGACAACACCTCATATTGGCATCAATCTCAAGCCTATTGCCTGCCTTTGCTTTCAGTGCCATCATTGCTGAGAATCCAGCCTCACAGTAATAGGTCAAGAAGGACTGGATCAGCATGGTCAGTGCACACATCAAAAGAAGATAGTTGTTCTTCAGTTTTGCCGAAAATGTCGGAAGCTCTTGTTCAGAACAATCGACTTTCAACTAAGTATCTGCAGCAACATCAGTATCACTGATGGCACTGTCCTTCACTGAAAAGGGTCTGCAGGATCCACACATCAGTCATCCAGCCCTGGGGAGTAACTTCTGATGGCATCATTCAATTCCAGATGAGCTGAGATCTCTTCATGAACACTGCATTTAGCTTCTCTTCATGGACACTGCATTCAGAATCCAGGATAGTTTTCATCCGAAGGAAGAAAGTGTCACCATACTGAACTCTTTTCTAGCAAAGTTGAATCTTACACTTGAATGCTGCAGTGCAATACTTCAAATACATGAAATTAATAATTTTCTCTCAAACACTCCGTGACACCCCAAAAAACCCCAAGCGACCCTCTCCCCAGGATTCCCAACCCCCAGGTTAAGAACTGCTGGTTTAGACCTTAGTTAGCCTTGACTGAAGTGATCTATAAACAAAAGTATTCTAGCTCTGATCATCCTATCCCATTTTTTCTTTTGTATTTTGTTTCTTTTTTAATGTAGTAGAATGTGATTTAAGAGTAATTTGGCTGCTATTGCTCCATAGCCTGCTAGTTGATTTGTTTCAACTCTGTTTTTATTAAATAGTCTATTAAGCCATTTCATCTTGATCCTAGACTATGTCTGATTTAGATAACGATTGCTACAAAGTCCTATCTATAGAAAAAAAGAGTGAGGGTGTCAACCAGTCATGAAAGATGTCAGATTAATCACATTCATTTTATTTATTTATTTATGTTTTAATTTATTTTTGTATGCAAAATAAGGTGTATTTATAGTTGTTTACTTTCCATAAATATATTAGCATTATAATTACATTAAAATAATCTTAATAATGTCCCCATTTTTAACCCGTCAGCCTTCATTTTATATACTCATGATCTATTGTTCAGATATGCCAGAACTTAGAAGTTATGGGAAATTTGGCTGTTATATCTAGCAGACTGAGTGGCTGACTATGCAGAGTGCAAATTCTTGCTTCATTTCAGTTATGTAGAAAATATGCTGAATCACTTAACTGAGGTGATTTTCTTTGCGGGGGAAGATGAAATTCTGTAGTAGCTCAATATATTGCTAAATAAATTAACATATTTAAATATGTTAAAAACTGTTCACTATTAAATATCAATAATCTCTAAAAAATAACAGAACAGTCAGATTAATTTAAAATGAAACACTTAATATAGTTCAGAGTAATGCAGACTTCTAAATAAACAGAAAATGATATATAATTATACAAGTAAAAAACATTATTTGAATTACAAGAAAATTTCTGAATAGTTTTGTCTCATTAAGGCAAAATATAATTAAACATTTGATGATTGAACAGAATGGAATTATTTTTTTAAAAAATAATTATCGTTTGATGTCATAATTATTATTGAGTAAAATGGGTAGGAAAGAGTTAATTTAATATGCTTGCTGGAATTGCAGGTCTTTTAGTCTTTCTTATATTTAAAAATTTTTCAAACACTATTTTTTTTAAAGACGAACATGAATTTTACAAAAGGGTAATTTACTTTCTAAAGCCTTTGAAATGTTTACATTTCAAAGACTGAAATTATCAAAAAAAAAAAAGAAAAAAAAAAAAATTATAAGAAGAAGAAGAAGAAATAATTGAATAAAAAGTACTAGGCTTAAACTGGTCATTTCTCCATTGCTTGTCCTCTGTCCAATAATTTATTGAAAGTTCTTGTAAAATTCTTGTGAAATTCTTTGTGGCATGATGATAAATGAGAAAAGTGTCAAAGGCTAATAAAGTATTGTATTTAAAATTATGTTGCTCTGTTCTTTATCAGCAGCAGTCTTTAATACTGAATAGAAATTAGGTTACATGTTTCTATTGTAACAGCACACTAAGATCTAACATAGAATTTTTAATTGGTGTGGTTTTAGGTGTAGTCTCACTCTACAGTACCTTCTGCAAGTGTCTTTTATTATAGCCCTGGTAAGTGGATTTGGCAGACAGAAAGTAAAAAAAAGCCCATCATATATATATATATATATATATATATATATATATATATATATATATATATATATAATGTAGGTGTATAGGAATAAAGCTATCCAGGTGGGTACTGTGGTAACTCTCAGGTATATATCATGTAGTACCAAGTGTCAATGATTGCAAAGTATTAGCAATCTCACTGTAATTCTTATGATAGGTTTTCTTCCCTGGATTATGAATAATATCAGGGGTATAGATTTCAAACAATTATAAAGAATATGGGGACAGGTACATCCTCAAAATTATATTGATCAACAATTAAGAGAAAAAAAGTTTTGATGATGTACTTGTCTCCATATTCTTTATAATTATTTGAAATATATATATTGTTTTTTCCTTTATTCTTTTATTTGTTTCAGTCATTTGACTGCGGCCATGCTAGATCATTGCCTTTCATCAAGTAAATTGACCCCAGAACATATTCTTTGTAAGCCTAGTATTTATTCTATTGGTCTCTTTTGCTAAACTGCTAGGTTACGGGGATGTAAACACACCAACATTGGTTGTTAAGCAATGGTGGGGGGACAAACAGACACACAAACACACACACACACACACACACACACACACACATGCACACACACACACACACACACACACACACACACACACACACACACACACACACATGTATATATATGATGGACTTCTTTCAGCTTCCATCTACCAAATCCACTCACAAGGCTTTGGTTGGCCCGAAGCTATAGCAGAAGACACTTCCCTAAAGTGCCACAGAGTGGGACTGAACCTAGAACCATGTGGCTGCTAAGCAAGCTACTTCCCACAAAGCCACACCTGTGCCTCTCTCTCTCTCTCTCTCTCTCTCTCTCTCTCTCTCTCTATATATATATATATATATATATATATATCTATATATATATATACTTACATGAAGTTAAATATATGTCTGGTTTTGGATATATATATGTATGGTTTTGAGTGTACTTCTTTTTCGGATACATGATCCACTAATGATATGTATGTGTGTGTGTGTGTGTGTGTGTTTGAGTGTTTGTGTATGAGTGTTTATGTATGGATGTTTGTGTGTGTGTGAATACATCATCTTGACATCACATGATTATTCTTAATGAGCATCATATAGCGATGTTATTTGCTTGCAATCTTCTGTGAAAACCATGTCTAACCAAATGGAAATCCTACCCTGTTTGGAAATAGGTGAGGGCTGGTGCAGGAAAAGCATCTGACCAAAGAAAATCTCCTTCAATTTAATTCTGTCTGATCCATGCAAGCATGAAAAAGTAGAAGTTAAATCAATGATGACAAGGATGATGAGAATTATGATGTTTATATACACTCAAATACAATTTATATAAAGAAATGTAAATAAAAATTGCATTACTTTCTGATCTAGCCTCATATGTGTCACTTGTGATTGAGAGCTGTACTGTCTTTTTATGATTAGTTTTTATATTTATTTTATTTTTTGTTCATTTTCTATGATATAGTACAAGTGGTGATTTGCTTTCCATATTTCAAAGATGTTCCCAATGAAATGACTTTCACATCACATTAAATCTAATTAATTTTATAGCCACAATTATCTTACTGGCAGGAGATGGCATTGCATGGTAGATTCCCAAAGATAGTTTCAGAAAATAGTTGTAGTGAGACATGGTTGTTTTTGCAGAAAGGAAAGCTGAAGAGGGAGACAGAAAGTTTGTTAGTAGCTGCACAAGATCAAGCATTAAGGACTAATTGGATAAAAAAAAACCAAGTAGATTCCCAATGTAGATTATGTAAATCAAAAGAGAAAGTGTTACTCATATAGTAAGTGAATGTAGCATGCTGGCACAGATAGAATACAAGAAAATACATGACAATCTTAAGGAGAGCAATCCACTGGGAGCTATGCAGAAAGTTAGGATTTGAACATACTGATAAATAGTATGAACATGAAACTAGTAAAGTACACAAAAGTAAGAAATACAAGATGTTGTGGGACTTCAACATTCAGACTGACAGTGTAATTGAAGCTAGAAGGCCTGATTTGGTAGTAGTAGTAGTAGATAAAGAGAATAGAAAGTGCCAGATAATTGACTTTACACTCCCAAATGAGGAAAAAATTTATATGAGAAATATAGAAAAGATAGCAAAGTACCAGAACCTAGCTATTGAATTACAGAGACTATGGAAAGTGCAGGTGAAATGTATCCCAGTAGTTATAGGTGCATTGAAACTATCTCAAAAGATCTGAACAGATGGATAGAGTAAATAAGCGTAAAACACAGTTTAGTACAGCTCCTGAAAACAATGTTATTAGGGACAGCTAGAATACTTAGGAGGGTTCTTAGCATCTAAGGTTACTTGCTGTAGCCCAATAGGAGGGTTCTTGTCATCTTAGGCTACTTGTTGTAGCTCAATGTTAGGATTCTTTTCTTTTCCAACAGTCTAATCTAGTGAGTGTATATGAAAATAATAATAATAATAATAATAATAATAATAATAATAATAATAATAATAATAATAATAATAGTAATGATAAATAATACTCCTTCCTACTATAGGCACAAGGCCTTAAAATTTTGGGAAACATGTAAGTTGATTACACCAACTCCACTCCTTGACAGCTACTTATTTCATTAGCCTCAAAAGGATGAAGAGCAAAGTTGACCTTGGTGGAACATAAAGATGGATGAAATGCTGCTAAACATTTTGCCTGGCATGCTTATGATTCAACCAGCTAATTTCCTTAATAATAATAATAATAATAATAATAATAATAATAATAATAATGATAACAATAATCCTTTCTACTATAGGTACAAGGCCAGGATTTTCTGGGAAGGAGGACAGTCGTTTACATCGACCCTCAGTACTCAACTGGTACATAATTTATCAATCCCAAAAGGACGAAAGGCAAAGTCAACCTTGGCAGAATTTGAAGTCAGAACATAAGAGCAGACAAAATACCACTAAGGATTTTGCCCAGCATACTAACGATTCTGCCAACTCACCACCTTAATAATAATAATAATAATAATAATAATAATAATAATAATAATAATAATAAAAATCTTTTCTACTCTAGGCACAAGGACTGAAATTTTTGGGGAGGGGACCACTCGATTAAATCAGCCCCAATATGCAACTGGTACTTAGTTTATCGACCCCGAAAGGATGAGAGGCAAAGTTGACCTTGGCAGAATTTGAACTCAGAATGAAGTAGCAGACAAAATACTGCTAAGCATTTTGCCTAGCATGCTAATGATGCTGCCAGCTCACCACCTTAATAATGATAATGATGATGATAATAATAATAATAATAATAGTAATAATAATAATAATAATAATAATAATAATAATAATAATAATAATAATAATTGCACTACTGGGTACTGCATACATTCTACGCAAAACATTTTCAATACAGTAACCATGAGAGCACCACAGCAAACCACAGCACATACCCAAGGCGCACAGAGCTGCGTTCGGTAGTGAAGTGAAAGCATGTTATAAAAATAAAACTACTGAACAATAATAATAATAATAATAATAATAACAAGAGGAACAAGATGAAGAAGTAGTTTTGTTTCTGTAAAAATTCTTTAAATTCTTTTTATTTTTTTCCTAAGAAAATAAATCATTTATACACAAACATTCAGTTTTCTATTTATTCCCAAACACTCTAAGATGCAAATTCCTTGAATTATCTCTGAGCATGGCTTTATTTCAGAGTTAGTAATAAGTGAGTTAAGATGATTTATGATATCTTTGTTCAGATTTTTTTTTTCAAACAGTTCTCAGTTCTATTCAGTCTAAGATTGACTGTCTTTCTTTCTTCCATAGTTAATACAACAAGCACCAGTATGATACTAAATCTGAATCAATCAATTATATTGATTGCCAAATTGGCCTCATTCAGCTCAAAAGAACTAATTATTTTATTGAAAATATACTGTGTGGACATGCATGCAAAATGCATGAAATACATACATACATACATATATACATACATACACACACACACACACACACACACACACATATATATATACACACACATACACATACACATGTGTACATTTATATATATATATACATACTTACACATATGTATATGCATACACTTATATTGCTCTTGTTTTTGCATTGAGGTTTTCCTTTTTCATGTTTGTGTGCACTAGAATGTATTCCTTTATTCCTTTATTATATATTCATACATACATGTATACATATATATGCAAGCATACACACTCATACATGAAGATACGCATGTGTGTATGTTTATGTTTGTACCTCTGTGTGTGTAGATATATTTATATATATATATATATATATATATATATATATATATATGGTGTTAGTGTATTATAATAATTTCTATTTTCCTGATGAAAAAGAATGTGCAATACATTTTTGTTGAATAGATATATACTTATATTAATATATAGTAGATAGATATTACTTCTCCATGACTTCAAGTTACATGTTAAATATAGTCCTCGTCTGGTAATATACATACATATATATATATATATATATATATATGTATATCAATAAGAAAATGGAGGGGAATATGTGGTACTCATCAACTTGCAGACACTGTACTATGTTAATTAACTTGTTTATTTTTCAACCAAAAGGACAATAAAGACAATATACAAACACATGTGACACACTGTCATATCAATAATTCAAAATTCAAAATTCAAAAGGACATCTAGTGACTAAGAAGGGACAAAGCTACGTGCCTTCACACACACACACATACACACACACATGAATGTATGTGTGTGTATAAATAAATAAATATATATATGATGGACTCTCGTGTCATTACACAACGTATGAGGGTTTGTCAGTTTCGTACCGAACACCCACACAGATGATTTGTTTATAGTGATCAAATGTTTGTGTAGACATAATCTCACTCCTTCCATCAGATTGACACTACCTGCATAGGTGCAAAAGGTGCTACATGTCAGATGTCGAAATGATCACAGACCAATGTGAAATGAAGTGCTTTGCTCAAGAACACAACACAGCGTCCAGTCTGGGAATCAAACACACGATCTCACAATTGCAAGTGCAACACCCTAACCGCTAAGCCATGCATATATATATATATATATATATATATATATATATATATATATTACAGAGGCATCAAGCTGTTAGATCAGGTTATGAAAGTTACAGAGAGGGTCATAGCCCAACTAATTAGGGAGCAAATCAATTTAGATGAGATGCAGTTTGGGTTTGTGCCAGGTAAAAGCACTACTGATGCCTTATTTCTAGTGAGACAGTTGCAGGAGAAATACCTAGCCAAGGATAAACCTCTGTACCTGGCTTTCGTTGACATGGAGAAAGCCTTTGACAGGGTCCCCCGATCCCTTATCTGGTGGTCAATGAGGAAACTTGGGATAGAAGAATGGTTAGTGAGAGCTGTGCGAGCCATGTACAGAGATACTGCCAGTAAGGTGAGGGTTGGAAATGAGTACAGCAATGAATTCCGGGTAGAGGTAGGAGTCCACCAAGGTTCCGTCCTCAGCCCCCTCTTATTTATCATAGTCCTCCAGGCAATCACAGAGGAGTTCAAGACAGGTTGCCCCTGGGAGCTCTTCTATGCTGATGACCTTGCCCTAATTGCGGAGTCACTATCAGAACTAGAGGAGAAGTTTCAGGTGGGGAAGCAAGGTCTAGAATTGAAGGGCCTTAGAGTCAACCTAGCTAAAACCAAAATCCTAATAAGTAGGAAGGTAGATAAAACACAAACCCCTTCAGGTAGATGGCCCTGCTCAGTATGTAGAAAAGGAGTAGGTAGTAACTCTATAAGATGTACCAGGTGCAAGCTATGGACACATAAGAGGTGCAGCAACATCAAAGGCAGGTTAACTAGCAAGTTAGTTTTTGTTTGTGGCAGATGTTCAGGTGCAATAAAGACTGTAAACAAACAGGAAACAACTTCTATCTCATTCCAGGGTGAAAAACTAGAGGTAGTCGATAGCTTCCGCTATCTGGGCGACCAAGTTAGTAGTGGGGGTGGGTGCGCTGAAAGTGTAGCTGCTAGAATAAGAATAGCCTGGGCACAGTTTAGAGAGCTCTTACCCCTGCTGGCGACAAAGGGACTCTCACTCAGAGTAAAAGGCAGACTGTATGACGCATGCGTACGAACAGCCATGCTACATGGCAGTGAAACATGGGCTGTAACTGCTGAGGACATACGTAAGCTCGCAAGGAATGAAGCCAGTATGCTCCGTTGGATGTGTAATGTCAATGTGAATACCCGTCAGAGTGTAAGTATCTTGAGAGAAAAGCTGAACATTAGAAGCATCAGTTGTGGCGTGCAAGAGAGACGATTGCGCTGGTATGGACATGTGGTGAAAATGGATGAGGATAGCTGCGTGAAAAAGTGCCACACCCTAACAGTTGAGGGAACCCGTGGAAAAGGTAGGCCCAGGAAGACCTGGGCTGAGGTGGTGAGGCAAGACCTTCGTACATTGGGCCTCACCGAGGCGATGACTACTGACCGAGACCTTTGGAAATGTGCTGTGCGTGAGAAGACCCGGCAAGCCAAGTAAGATCGTTGCCAGTGCTCCTGGACTGGTTCTTGTGCGGGTGGCACATGAGATGCACCATTTTGAGCGTGGCCGTTGCCAGTACCGCCTGACTGGCTCCCGTAGGATTTTCGAGCGAGATCGTTGCCAGTGCCCCTGGACTGGCTTGTGCGGGTGGCACATAAAAGACACCATTTCGAGCGTGGCCATTTTCGTGCGGGTGACACGTAAAAGCACCCACTACACTCTCTGAGTGGTTGGCGTTAGGAAGGGCATCCAGCTGTAGAAACTCTGCCAAATTAGACTGGAGCCTGGTGTTGCCATCCGGTTTCACCAGTCCTCAGTCAAATCGTCCAACCCATGCTAGCATGGAAAGCGGACGTTAAACGATGATGATGATATATGTAATATTAGGGATAAAAATCCAAAATTACAGGTAAAAACTCAATTAAATTCAATTTATTAAAAATTAAAATTAAATTACGTTTCACAGTATCAAATATATATATATATATATATATATATATATATATATATATATATATAAGTCAGTAAATAGTGGGGTTGTGTTAACCGCACGTGGAGAAATAATAGGAAAATGAAAAAAAGCCAGAATGCTGAACTGGGAGCATAATTTAATAAAGACCCTTTCCAACCGGTTCTCACCGCGATGAAGCAAATTATCAAGAAGAAGGAGAATGAAAACGTTTTTTTTAAATATCTTATCCACACATCCCACTGATGCGATGCTGAGACAAGTCACTGAAGCTGTCTGTATACAGGAATACAAACCCTCTCTCAACCGTAAATGCGAGTGGGGTAACATCCTGTATACAGACAGCTTCAGTGACTTGTCTCAGCATCGCATCAGTGGGATGTGTGGATAAGATATTTAAAAAAACCGTTTACATTCTCCTTCTTCTTGATAATTTGCTTCATCGCGGTGAGAACCGGTTGGAAAGGGTCTTTATTAAATTATGCTCCCAGTTCAGCATTCTGGCTTTTTTTCATTTTTCTATATATATATATATATATATAGTTTTAGGGAAAAGAACCAAGGTTCATGAAATCATCGATGTATTATATTATATTATACTTATTTATTGTGTTTTTACTTATTTATTTTTCTATATGTAACAGTGGATTTTCATCGATGAATTCATGAACCTTGGTTCTTTTCCCTAAAACTATATATAGATATATGTATAGATATGCAGGGCAGGGAAATCATCAATTAGTAATAAAATTAATAATTAACAATTCTGCCGGGTAGCTCAGTATGAAAAAAACCTTTTCGGTAAAAATTTATAATCATAAATGTATAGGGATTGACAGTAACCTGCTTCTCCAACATACTGAGAATTCAGAAATAGCAGTCAAAGAACTACTGATTTCAAAACTACAAATTATTACTCCAGATTGATAGCGATATTTTTGATACACACAGAACAAAAAACAATAGAGAAGAGTAAAAAAACACTTGCCTTTAGTTAATTTAGTACAATTGTTTCACAGTTAAGAGTACATAATACTCTATTCTGATCTTCAGCTAAATATTCTAATAAATTTGTTAATGTCTAAATAACTCACGTTAATTTTGACCATGTGAACATCAATACCACGTGAGGAAGACGTTAAGAAATTTATCGGCCAGTAAATTCAAAATCTCTCACCCTAATGAATTTCAATTCAGTGTGTATCAGAAATAGTCCCGTTTAGGAAAGAGACTCGTACGAATTCCTGCGGTATAACCATATGTATATAGATTGTCAGTTTATCATATATCTGAAAAAGGCGCATACTCTAAATAGTAGAATAGTAATGTATTTACATGTGGTTAAATATGTGTCTAGTCATAGAGTGACCAATGGTTTTGCATCCATAAAGCTTTTAGCTTTATAGATGCCGCATCACATTCTAATGTCCTCTGCCATTACAGTCTGATGAGGTGTCTTGAAGCTAAGGGCTTTATGGATGTGAAACATTGGTTACTTTAGGAAGACATATTTAATTGCATGTGTGTATATATATATATATATATATATATATATATATATATATATATATATATATATGTACATATTGGATAATAAAACGAATGGTTTACACCTGGTAGCTTGCTAGGTGTGTCATAACAATTGTTGTGATTAATAAATTCTCGTATACTCCATCTTCTGTCTTCCATTTGCCATGTATATGTACATATATATAAATATGTATGTGTGTACATACGTACACATGCATGTATGTGCATGTATGCATGTGTGTGTATAAATATATGTGTATTTTCGTGTATGTATAAAACATTATAACCAAGTTACTAATATATTTATACTTCACTGAGTATGTCCAACAGGGTATTAAAAACAAATTACAATAGATACAAAATACATAAATAATGACTATTTGAGATAAAGTTTACTCTCAAACTCTTCCAAGATTATACATAAATAGGTTTTAGTCTAGTGGCCTTTGGGTCCCATAAACATAGTGTATGCTCAAACTATCTATTCATATGTTCTTCACCTGCTCTCAAGATGTTATTATTTTTACATATGTATTGTACTCATTTCTCCCATTACTATTTAGTAGGTGTTGTCTGAGTGATACAATGCAATACTAAGTGCCACGTGGATTGACTGTGTGCCTATGGTCTTTATTTGTCTTCTGTCTATCTGCCTGTCTGTCTATCTGCCTGTCTGCCTACCTGAATCTGTCTGTCTGTCTCTGTATGTCTCTCTCTCTCTTTCTCTCTCTCTCTTTCTCTCTCTCTCTTTCTCTCTCTCTCTCTCTTTCTCAAGGAATGTAAGGAATGGAAAGGTTGAATAAAGGTCACATATGTTTCAAACACACTTTATATGCTTAACTTAACTTGTAATACATATAGAAAAGTTTAGTTATCAACCTTTCCTTATCGTATATTATTCACTTTTTGTTATCTATTCAAGCTGTTTACATGCTTGTTGCTTACTAACTTCCTGTACGAAGATCCTTTTGAATTGCAACACCCTATAATTATACATACATACATAAATACATACATATATATATATATATATATATATATATATATATATACACACACACATGTACACACACACACACACACACACACACACACACACACACCGTTTTTCAGTGTTTTCCCAGTTAGGAGGTGTTGGATGAAAACTTTAATTAAGTATTGTTTTACAGCTGTATGTTATTTCTGTTATCGACCAGTACTTGTTATTCAAATAAGGGATCTCTTATTGTACATATACTTGAAAATGGGAAATGCATGGACAGTTTGTTAAAAGGAGAAAATGACAACAGCAACACTGTTAATTCAAATCCAGCTGAAGTCAAATTGGCCTCTCAGTCATTGAATGGGTCAATAAATAAAGCACTAGTCTTTTGCTGAGATCATATCTTCTTATATTCTTTTTTTCCATTTGTATCTACTTCTATTTTTGACTTTCTAGTGGCAAGAAATGAAATAACATATTTTTAAGTGTGTTTGCCTTGGAGTAAAAGTCAAAGAGATGTGATGTGAGTCTGCTAAATCTTGCTAAAGCTCTGCCCTGATCTGGCTTATGGTGAGCTGCAAGATGTGTGTTCTCTGTGGTGGTCTGGTTGTCTTGAACCTCTGTAACTTGATCATTGTAGGCTCTGCTTGTCACATCAGAAGAACATGCAAACCTCAAAGACATTCACTTTTGTTCTAATTTTGTGGTATGATCTCCTGCAGTCTAATTGGTCAAAAAATAGAATGTACATGTAATAAATGTATGGCCCTAGCCTGATGACTTAGAGAAAGCGTTTTGAATTTTACGTTTCACTACATAGTCATTCAACCTATTCAGGCATAAAAATAAAGCTCTGTAAAATGAATAAACAAATTAAATTTCTACCTATTTATCTTGTGAACATATTTCTCTATCTCTCGCTCTCTGTACATGTGTGTATACAAACTAGTAACAAAATTTCCAATAGAGCATATTTATGGATAAATATGTATATAGAAATCACATTCGTGTGTTCAATAAACATACATCAAACTGTGACAATATCACCTGCAGACAAACCACATGAGCTTCAACGATTAAGCAAAAAAGATTGTCCAACTAGTTTTGTATTTATTAATGTTTGCTAGAGATCACTATTTACCACTCAACTGTTGAAGTTAAGAAAAAAAATGCATCTTCTTACGAAAAACATAACCGTAAAAAATTTATATAATAATAATAATACAAGTTGTTGTGCTGAAATTTAATAACAGAAGTCCCAACAGAGTAAGGTCATGAATAATTGTGTGCATGGAAATTACATAAAACATGCTTTATATATATATATATATATATATATATATATATGTATATATATGTATATATATATATTTATATTTTTATTTCTGCCATTAAAATAGAACCTGCAGAGAAAGTAAATTATACATTCATACATTCACTTTGAGATAAAATATGTTTATTAAAGAGGTTGAATATACATACATACATATATACATACATACATACATATATATATATATATATATATATATATATATTTATATATATGTAGACTTAGAAATATTAATATCTCTCTCTCTCTCTCTCTCTCTCTCTATATATATATATATATATATATATATATATATATATATATATATATATATATATATATATATATATATATATACATACATATATATATATATGTGTGTATATATATATATATATATATATATATATATACACACACACACACACACATATATATATAAGCTTAGGGGTGGAAAAAAATAGGAATATAAATATGTTCTTTTTATGCTTTTGATGTGCAACAGTATTAGTGAGAGGTCTCTTGATAAGCTATTTCAAGGTTTGTGGATCATTCTTGAGAAAAGACACAACCAGTTTCCTTCCCCAAGTTAATAGGATAGCATGTTCAACTGCGATATAACGCAGTCAGAAGTTCAGCTGTCTTTATAGTGGATAGCTTGACTTACATATTTGTACTCTTCATGGCTTGTTACTAATTAAACAATGCATATTTCTTGCAGAACACAGTGTAGAACAGAAGTACTTCTGCATATGTGTGGGTATATATACACACACACACACACACACACACACACACGAATATGTGTTGCAAGATTCCTGATGGGAAACCATGTGTTGAAACAGATATTGCTATATTTTAGGACTCTTTGACTCTTTCACTCTTTTACTTGTTTCAATCATTCGACTGAGGCCATGCTGGAGCAGCGCCTTTAGTCAAGCGAATCGATCCCAGGACTTATTCTTTGTAAGCCTAGTTCTTATTCTATCGGTCTCTTTTGCCGAACCGCTAAGTTACGGGGACGTAAACACACCACCATCGGTTGTGAAGCAATGGTGATGGGGACAAACACAGAAACACAAACATATACACACACATATATACATATATACGACGGGCTTCTTTCAGTTTCCGTCTACCAAATCCACTCACAAGGCTTTGGTCGGCCCGAGGCCACGCAGTGTGACTGAACCCAGGACCATGTGGTTGGTAAGCAAGCTACTTACCACACAGCCACTCCTACTGCCAAATAAAGACATGCACTTTACTCATTTATTACTTTTCTTATTCTAACTTGCGTCTATTGTCCGAAAATCATTGATCACACATCTGTGACCTCTTCGGCAACACTTTACTTCCTCTTGTGCGCTCCTGCTCCACTCAGTCCATTCTGTTCTTATATATATATATATATATATATATATATATATATATAATCATCATCACCATCATTTAATGTCCATCTCTCATGCTAGCATGAGTTGGATGGTTTTGACAGGAGCTGGCCAACCAGGAGCTTGCATCAGACTTCTGTGTCTTTTGGCAGGGTTTTTACAGTTGGATGTCCTTCCTGATACCAACCACTCACCCACTCAGAATGGACTGAGAGCTTTTTATGTGGCACAAGAACAAGCGAGGTCAGTTTAGGCATTGTTCTTATGGTTTGATACCCAAATGGCAACCACTGGATACTTTTTACGTGCTGAGAATTGGAAATGAAGAAATGCGTGTATAATATATATTATGCAAATATGAAAATAACACTGACATCTCATTTTAACAGATTTATTTACCAAAATTTCATTAAAATATCTTGAAATACTAAAGAGTAAGTTTTTTCAATAAAATCGCCATTGGCTTCAACCATCGCCTGCAGATGACTTTGTCATCTCCTGCAACTCTTCTGGATGGTCTCCTTGTTTAAGTTGGTGAATGCTGCCCTAATCCTTGCCTTCAGTTTATCTTTGGTGTTACAAGGAGTTTTGTACCCAACATGTAATAATCAAGGGGGTTGCAGTCAAGGGAGTTATGTGGCTAGATGTTAGGGCTGATGTGGTCGCAGGAATTGTCTGACAGCCATGACTGGATTCTCCTGCTTGTGCAACATGGAAAGCAGATGTTAAACGATGATGATGATAATGATATGTATATGTGTGTGTATGTATACTCACACATATGAATACACAGACATACGTATATTCATATGTATTTGTGTGTATGTGTGTATATATCCATATGTATAGTTTTTAGTGTGGCCTGCTTCTTTACAAACTTCTTTTTATTATCAGTGTATAGCAGGTTTTCTCACAGCATAACATGCATCACCCATGGTGTTGATAATGTTAACTCTATATGATTACTCTTTTACTCTTTTACTTGTTTTAGTCATGCTGGAGCACCGCCTTTAGTCGAGCAAATCGACCCCAGGACTTATTCCTTGTAAGCTTGGTACTTATTCTATCGGTCTCTTTTGTCGAACCACTAAGTAACGGGGATGTAAACACATCAGCATTGGTTGTCAAGTGATGTTGGGGGGACAAACACTGACACACAAACATACACACACACACACACACACACACACACACACACACACACACATATATATATATATACATATATAACTGAAAGAAGCCCGTCGTATATATGTATATATATATATATATATATATATATATATATATATATATATATATATATATAACTGAAAGAAGCCCGTCGTATATATGTATATATATATATATATATATATATATATATATATATATATATATACATACATATTTACGACGGGCTTCTTTCAGTTTCTGTCTACCAACTCCACTCACAAGGCTTTGGTCAGCCCGAGGCTATAGTAGAAGACACTTGCTCAAGGTGTCATGTAGTGGGAATGAACCCGGAACCATGTGGTTGTCAAAAATTGCTAGACATAGGCATCAAATTTCCTTAACAACTCTAAGATAAAAGATATGTAAGATTAAGCTGAAAAATGTAGCTTTAGAAACATATTTCTTATTGTTTTTATCTCTGCTGTTTCAATCATTGGGCTGCAGCCACGCTGGGGCACCACCTTAAACAATTTTATTTTAGCTGAAGGAATTGTCCCCAGCTCTAATTGTTTTTGCTTTAGGCCTGGTAATTATTTTATCAGCCACACTTGCTGAACCATAAAGTTACATGGATGTACACACTGTCAAGCTGCAGTGGGGTGGGGTGGGGCAAACATATATACACACACACATGATGGGCTTCTTTCAGTTTCCATCTACCATGTTCCATCCACTCAAGGCTTTGGTCAGCCTGAGGCGAAAGTAGAATACACTTGCAGTGGACTGAACCCAAGAACATGTGTTTGGGAAGCAAGCTTCTTACCACACAACCGCAGCCGCACCTATATGTCCTACAAAAATATCTCATTTGGGATGTTAGCGGCTGAAATGATTTAGGTCCTGCATTCTGGGACTGAACCTGAAACCATATGATTTTGAACATCTTAACTGCGTAGCTATACCTGCATTCACATAGTATGAGCAATATGATTCTGTAGATATTTCATATATTTAATGCTCTTATGATAAATAGTCACAATATGCAAGATAGTTGTTATCAGAGCTATCTTTCAATGGGATATTGGTTCTATTGATTTTTATTGAAACAGGAAATTCTAATATTTATAACCTTTTCTAAAAGTATTTGGAACGCAACTGAAGGGAAATAACTAAAACCAGAAAATCTAAATTGGATTATATATTCTGCTTACAGAAGGTTCTCTATGTGTTTCTTATATTTTATTCCTTTCTGTGTCATGTATTCCAAAACCACCACCACCACCACCACCACCACCACCACCACCACCACCTCCACCTCCACCTCCACCACCACCACCACAACCACCACCACCATCACCTTCATCTTTGTCATCATTTTAATGCTCATTTTCCATGCTTGCATGAGGCAGGCAAAATTCATTCAAGCAGAATTACTATGGTCGGGTGGTCTTCCTGTTGTTAACCCTTATCTGTTTACAAGCAAAGTAGTATATCCTCTAGAGCTTTGAACACAGGTAGCACAATTTCAGGACATATTTTCATGGGAGATTACAAATGAAGGACATTCCATATGATGATAATTTTTGTTAAATATTGGTCTGTGATTTCAACACAAGACATATATATTTAAATATTTGTTTTAAATTTTGGCACAAGGCTGGCAAGTCCTGGGGAGGGAGTTAGTCGATTACTTCGACCCCCAATACTCAAGTGGTTCTTATTTCATGAAGTACTGCTTGGCATTCATGCCAGAAGCACCAATATGAACATTTCAGAGTGTTTGGGTGTCAATCTGAAGACATTGCAATCGGAAAACATGTACTGAGAGTGATAAAAATCAATGAAAGGATGAAAGGTAAATTTGACCTTAGTAGAATTTAAACTCAGGTTGTTAGAGATGGATGAAATGCTGCTAAGAATTTTGCTTGGCATGCTAATAAATCTGCCAGCTGGCCAACTTTATATATATTTAAATATTACTATGTTGTACTATAGAATATAAGCTAGATGTTTTGGCCAAGATTTTATGTATACAACTTGTAAACAATGTGTTTGCATATTCAGTATTTTTATGAACAAATAAACTGAAAGAATCCAGATTGGATTCATTCCTTGAAATTGGGGGGGGGGGGGTACTCTTGCAGGCCAATCCCCTTCAACAGGGAAAATGACTTTTCCAGTTCTGCTGTGGAGGATAGTTCTGCTGTGGAGGATAGTTCTGCTGTGGAGGATAGTTCTGCTGTGGAGGATAGTTCTTCTTGTGTACAGCAAAGCACCAGATATCTCAGTCCTTTGTCATTCCCTTCAAAAAGTTCAGTGTCCTGTGATTGCCCTTCAATACCTTGTCCTATGTCTACTCGAGTCTTCCTCTTCTATGAGTGTCATCCACTTTGAGTGATTGGCACTTCTTTATGGGGCTGTTGACATTTATTTGCATCCAGCATCTATTTGCCAAACCAGCAGAGTCTTCTCTGGTGCACACTGTATCCAATTCCCCTTATTCCTCACCTTTCAATAAAGTAAACCTTGAAACAAGGATGGTAAGTTCCTTATTATTCTCCAACTCAATCAGCAGTACTTTGGAGGTGAGCTTTCATTTCTTTTTTTTGTTTTTGTTTAGTGTAAAGATAGTATTGGTAGTCATGTGCTTGTTATAAAGAATGCGCAGGAGTGGCTATGTGGTAAGTAGCTTGCTTACCAACCACATGGTTCCGGGTTCAGTCCCACTGCGTGGCACCTTGGGCAAGTGACTTCTACTATAGCCTCGGGCTGACCAAAGCCTTGTGAGTGGATTTGGTAGACGGAAACTGAAAGACGCCCATCGTATATATGTATATGTATATATGTATGTATGTATGTGTCTGTGTTTGTCCCCCAACATCGCTTGACAACCGATGCTGGTGTGTTTACGTCCCCGTAACTTAGCGGTTCGGCAAAAGAGACCGATAGAATAAGTATCAGGCTTCCAAAGAATAAGTCCTGGGGTCGATTTGCTCGACTAAAGGCGGTGCTCCAACATGGCCACAGTCAAAAGACTGAAACAAGTAAAAGAGTAAAAGAGAATGCAATAACCTAGAATTTAAATATTACAATATGACAATATTGTACTGGAGTGACATTTTATGGTTTAGTTCAGTTTTTATATATTGTAGATATAATAACAGTTGAGCTGTGAAGTAGATCTCAAAACAACCTGCTTTACTTTACAGGTAAAATATTTATTTTTGTTGCAAAAACAGAAGAAATTTAAGCAATTTAGCTTTTAGTATTTTCATTGAACTGGAATTAATATAATCTTTCCCAACCAATTCACAACCAGAAGCCTGTATATTGTTTGACATTCTTATTTAACAAATTATTTTATTTACTCATTTTTTTTCCATAAGTTCTGGAACACTCCATGTTTGTAACTCTACATGTTCACTTTCATTCGCATCAGTTGCTCTCTCTTTCACTTTTACATGATACTGTCAAACTGTCCAACTCGTGCCAGCATGGAACATGGACATTATATAATGATGATGATGATGGTGGTGATAGTAGTGGTAGTGGAGGTGGCAACGGTGGTGGCAGCAGTGGTGGCTGGATAGGTGAATGTCTGTTTGTCTGTCTGTTTGTCTTTGATGAAATCCTTTGAGGTGTATTCTAACAATTGTTCATCCAGTTTCAGGATTTGTGTGTTCTACACACATATGTCCCCTAACACAACTGACCCTTTCATGTGTGTCCTTATATTATGGTAAAACTAACTAACCTCTGTTTTGGCCACTGGACTTGACTCCTTGGTTTTAACAAGCAGACTGGCAATTTGCAATCTGGAATATTCTTTTCTACTCTAGGTACAAGGCCCAAAATTTTTGGGGAGGGGGCCAGTCAATTAGATTGACTCCAGTATGTCACTGGTACTTAATTTATCGACCCCGAAATAACATGCAAATCCTTTCCACCAAGAAACTAGGGTCTTTATGAGTCTCTATAACTATTGTTCCACATTGTTTTATTCCTTTACTTGTTTCAGTCATTTGACTGCAGCCATGCTGGAGCACTGCATTGAAGGGTTTTACCTGAACAAATCGACCCCAGGACTTATTTTTCAAGCTTAATACTTATTCTATTGTCTTTTTGATGAACTGCTAAGTTTCTGGGATGTAAACACACCAGCAATGGTTGTCAAGCAATGGCGAGTGGGTGGACAAACACAGACACACATACATAAATACACACACATGCACACATACACACATATATATACAATGAGCTTCTTTCAGTTTCCTTCTACCAAATCCACTCACAAGGCTTTGGTCGGCCTGAAGCTATAGTATAAGACACTTGCCCAAGGTGCCGTGCAGTGGGACTGAACCCGGAACCATGTAGTTGGGAAGCAAGCTTCTTACCACACAGCCTCACATGCGTCCATGTACAAACTTTGTAGTAAACGATAATGAGACATTGTCGCAAGTCACTGTGGTATTCATAACATGTTAAACCTGAATCAAACCATGAAATGCCACTACAAATTTATGTAATTTAGATAATTTAATGAACTTATCTTTGCATATATAACAGTTATTCTTCATTCTATAAAACAAAACAATGTTTAATTTGTTTCCCTAGATAACAATTGTGAATGTCATAACCTATTTGTATTCATCTTTGTTATTACCATATTTCGAGTTATGAGCTAATATTTTACTCTGCTGCCAATTTGGTGATTATTTGTTTAAAAAATTCTACTTTCAAAAACAACTGGGTTTTTTTTCCCCCATTCTTGCGTTTATTTCTTACAGCATCTAATTATGTTGTTTACTGCATCTTCAAAACATTGAATCCTCACAAAATAACAGTTACTTATTTACTCAGTCTGACATCACACTTACATAATGAGAATATAAAAGAATCTCTTAAGCTCTTCATTGATAATACCTAGCGATTTACAACCATTTGAAACTACTGTTTAAATTAACACTTAATTCACAGAACTCCTGTTAGATTAGTGAATAACTTAACCAAAATTTTTAGAGTATGGAAATTAATGTATTCATATTTTATCAACGTTGTTACTGTTGCTATTTCTATGCTTCTATTGCACCATTAATTTCTATTTCATTTTTTCATTTTAATGCTCATGGTTTCATTATCGTTTACTGAGAGCCCCTGGCCACTGGCTCAGTTATCACCTTTTTTTGTCTTATTTTCTATCTTTTACTTGTGCCTGGGAGGGTAACTTCCTAGGTGCAATCCCATGGTCAGTCATGACCAAAGGGGGTCTCAGCATGTATTTATGCATGTATGTATGTATGGCCGTGTGATTGTATACATCTATATGTATATATATGATGCTTGTGTGTAAGGTGTGTAGATATGAAAACAGATGCGTATATAACTATACTCACACATGCATACATGTGTAAATGTAATAAATAAAATTTCAATGGACTGCATGACTAGGTTAATTGAGATTTTATTCCTGGATGGTGAATTTACAAGTGATGTTTCTATTAAATTACATCATCAAATAAAACATATTGTGTCTACTTCTTTTGTTTGCAGTGAAATTTGACAAATGCATTACTTTATATTACACTTGCAAAGATGACAAATCAATGTTACTATGAGGCAAGTGAATCCGGTTCCTATTAGATTCTTTCCAGACTTATTACAACAGGAAAACTATACTTGAATATTATGTCTCAACTGAAATGGTTTTAGTATTCACCTTTTCATAGGCCTCTATTCAGTAAATTTGGATGTATGGTTGTTGAATTACAAATGTTAGAGCTGGCTCGTAGTCATCGTCATCAACATTATCATCATCATCATTGTCATCATCAACATTTTCATCATCATCATCATCATCATTATCATCATCATTGATCATTATCATTTTCATCATCGTCGTCATAATTATTACGATAATTTTTGTTGTCATGGTGATGATGATGATGATGATCATTGTCACCATCATCATCATCAGTTTGATCATCATTATCGTCATCATTGTTGTTTTGATGATTATCATTATCGTCATCATTGTCATCATCATTATCACCACACTTGTTGTCATAGCAATGATCATTATCATTGTTTTCATCATCATTATCATTGCCATCATCACTATCATCATCATCACCCTCATTGCTGTCATCACGGTTCTTGTTGTCATCAGGATTATTGTTGCAATCACCACCATCATTGATGTTATTTTCATCAGCTCTGTCATTGCTATAGTTGCGGATGACAGTAATAATAACAACATTGTCATCATCCACAACATTGCCATTGATGTCATTGTCATTGTTGTCATCAAGATTGTCATCATTTTTCATAGTAGTGGTGGAATCAATGTCACCATCTTCTCTTCTTTTATTCCCATTACCACCAATTGTTTTTTACAGAAATGGATTGCATTAATCTCTTGACTAATTTGATTGAGGCAAGAAAATTAATGATTTATGTTTTACCTGTTTTTCTTTCTTTTTATCTGGCAGAAAGTATGATGTATGTAGTTTAACTAAAATTCAAAGGGAGATTTGATTTATGATAATGTAGCTGATGGATTTGGAATGCAGGTGGCTAACAATGAAGTAGAATACATAAAGAGTTACTGAATTTTAAATTATTTTAAATCTAGAGAACGAGAAAATGTTTTAAGTGTTATCTAGTACTGCGATATTACTGTGATCATCATCATCACTTAACATCCGCTTTCCATGCTAGCATGGGTTGAACGATTTGACTGAGGACTGGTGAACCAGATGGCTACACCAGGCTCCAATTTGATTTGGCAGAATTTCTACAGCTGGATGCCCTTCCTAACGCCAACCACTCCAAGAGTGTAGTGGGTGCTTTTACGTGCCACCGGCATGAAGGGCAGTCAGGTGGTACTGGCAATGGCCACTTTCAAAATGGTGTATTTAATGTGCCACCTGGATGGGATCCAGTCTAGCGGCACTAGCAACGACCTTACTCAAATGTCTTTTCACGTGCCACCAGCACAAGTGCCAGGAAGGCGACGCTGGTAATGATCACGCTCAGATGGTGCTATTTACAGGCCACTGGCATGGAAGCCAGACAGCTGCTCTGGCAACGATCATGCTCGGACGGTGCTGTTAGCACTCCACTGGTACAGGTACCATCATGATTTTGCTTTCACTTATCCCAACAGGTCTTCGCAAGCAGAGTTTAGTGTCCAATGAAGGAGACGTTGGCATATGTGCCAGTCATCAAATTTAGTTCGATTTCAATTTCACTTGCCTCAACAGGTCTTCATAAATGGAGTTTAGTGTCCAACGAAGGAAAGGTACGCATAAGTGGGTTGGC
Organism: Octopus bimaculoides; assembly: GCF_046866305.1. Lineage (NCBI taxonomy): Eukaryota > Metazoa > Mollusca > Cephalopoda > Octopoda > Octopodidae > Octopus > Octopus bimaculoides. Next base: position 140,720,936 of record NC_142930.1, read on the forward strand.
TACACCCCTGGCAGAGGCCTTGCATTATGATCTCACTTGGCTTGCCGGGTTTTCTCATGCACAGCTTATTTCCAAAAGTCTCGGTCAGAAGTCATTGCCTCAGTGAGGCCTAATGTTCGAAGGTCGTGCCTCACCACCTCATCCCAGGTCTTCCTGGGTCTACCTCTTCCACAGGTTCCCTCAACTGCTAGGGTGTGGCACTTTTTCACACAGCTATCCTCATCCATTCTTGCCACATGACCATGCACACCACAACTGAAGCTTCTTAGGTTCAACTTTTCTCTCAAGGTACTTACACATCCATCGGAGCATACTGGCTTCGTTCCTTGTGAGCTTAGGCATGTCCTCAGCAGTCATGGCCTATGTTTCACTGCCATGTAGCATGGCTGTTCATACACATGCATCATACAGTCTGCCTTTTACTCTGAGTGAGAGGCGCTTTGTCACCAACAGAGTTAAGAGCTCTCTGAACTTTACCCAAGCTATTCTTATTCTAGCAGCTACACTTTCAGCGCACCATCCCCCACTACTAACTTGGTTACCTAGATAGCGGAAGCTATCAACTACGTCTAGTTTTTCTCCCTGGAATGTGGCAGAAGTTGTTTTCTGCACATTTTCAGTGTTTATTGCTCCTGAACATCTGACACATACAAAAACTAACTTCCTAGTTAACCTGCCTTTGATATTGCTGCACCTCTTATGTGTCCATAGCTTACACTGGGTACATCTTATGGAGTTTCTACCTATGCCTTTTCTACAGATCGAGCAAGGCCATCTACCTGAAGGGGTTTGTGTTTTGTCTACCTTCCTACTTATTAGGATTTTGGTTTTAGCTAGGTTGACTCTAAGGCCCTTCGATTCTAGTCCTTGCTTCCACACCTGAAACTTCTCCTCTAGTTCTGATAGTGACTCAGCAATTAGCACAAGGTCATCAGCATAGAGGAGCTCCCAGGAGCATCCTGTCTTGAATTCCTGTGTTATTTCCTGGAGGACTATGAAAATGTGTGCTTCTCCTCTGGATTTTTGTATTTCTACAAATGACACACACATACGCGCATGTATCTATATAACTGAAGGGCTCTGATTTCCCGTACTCCAATGGTAAACTGAGCCAGCCTTAGTTTCGTTTGGATATTTGCTGTCTGAATATCTTTTGAAATATGAAATGAAAAGTACTGGAAATTGGAACCTTCCAGTTATAGTGTATTAAAGAATACTCTACATTTGTATTGAGTTCTGTAATTTATCACTCCTAGTGAATCAACAGAGATTTACATATATATATATATATAATACACACATACACTAATGCACACACGCCCCCCCCCCCCCCCACACATGCAGTATTGATTATTTATAATTGAAGCATTTACCATTCAAGGAATGTGATGTGATATGTGCAGATATCAGATATTAGTTGGATTCTCATTGCTTATGAGAATTACAAGAGATAGCTTGAACTAGTCATCAGGATTAAGGAATAAATTTAAGCTAAAAGATTGCAAGGTGTTAATCCCCATATCTACTCATATAGCTTTACACTTATTTATATGTTCAACAATTTTACAAGAGATTAACACTACCTTCTAAAGTTTCTTCAACACCTTCCTTCATATTCTTAAGCCCTTTAACACTCAAATTGAAGCATGTTATTCATCTCACCGATTCCAATTGCTGTAATGGCTGGATATTTGCTTTCGTAGTTACATGATCTTAACCTAATGATTTTATTATTATTATTATTATTATTATTATTATTATTAATTTTATTATTATTATTATTATTACTATTATTATTTTTGTTATTAATTTTATTATTATTAGTATTATCTTGCTTGGTATATGAAAATGTCACTATTATATAGTTCATTGCCTCTAGGCAAAGAGCTTATAGCTTTTAAATGATGAACGTGTAAAGTCCATTAATTAGGTGTTAGAGGTGGTATAAAACTATTTATTAGAGAAAGAAAGCCATGAAATATAACAGTGTCGTTTAGTAATGCAACAGACAGGAATGAAATTGCGCACACACACACACACACACACACACACACACACACACACATGCACACACACACACACACACACACACACAGAGAGGCATGCTTGTCTGGATATGGAGTTCAGTTTATAACTATGCATTCCATACCACCATATAGCCTTAGGCAGGTATCTTCTACTTAGTATGCAGCTGAACAATATATGTGGAATACACACACACCTGCACATATACACATACATACATAACATATATGACACGACAAGCTTCTTTCAGTTTCTGTCTGCCAAATTCACTCACAACACTTTGGTTGGCCCAGAGCTATAATAGAAACCACTTGCCCAAGGGGCCTTGCAGAGGAACTGAACCCAAGACCATATGGTTGGAAAACAAACATCTTACTCCTATAGCTATGCATGCACCTATAACCACATGTGCATATGTAACTATATGTTTGTATGTGTATCATGTATTCTTATTTTTGTATCACTAATTCTTGAAAATTGAAGAGAAAGTGTTATATCTAATACAACGGTATTTATCACTTCCTTTTTGTTTAATACCATCCCTTTTTCTTCTTTCTGTTATCTTTTTGCATAAAAAAATTCAAAATTGTTAGTCACCCTATCAATATTATATTTGTGTAATGAAGTATGTTGTGAAAATTAAACAAAATTCTTCAAGCAAACATTAAAAAAGTGAAGTACTATTTTTTAAAATTTAGTTAATTAATTTCATTCTTATTTTATCTTACTCTCTGAAAATATTTTCTTCACTAAGTTGTAGATGGTTTTGATATTTACTTCCTCATTCTTAGCTTCAAAGACTTTTAAATTAGGCTTTGTTTCTTCTTTTCATATCTTAGCAAAATATATATAAACATATATACGAATATATGTAAGCGTATGTGTGTGTATGTGTGTGTGTGTGTGTGTGTATGTATGTATGTATATATTTAGAGATAACTTTCTGTATTTTCATCAATGTATTTTTGTATTGATAACAAGACTCATTACTTGAGTGTAGCACATTTGTTTGTCTGAGAAATGGCTTCTAATGAGGTTACTAGTCTCCGTTAAATTAACAACTGTTAGATGTTAATGTCCTCTGGTAAAACAGTTTTTGAATATCTTGTATGTTATGATGGCTAATTAAGAAATCTGAGCAATACTTTTTTATATTTGAATGTTGATCAATATATGGAATGATATGAAACTGAAAGTTGTGCTATATCATATTCAAATTTTTTTTTTTTTTTTTTTACTTGCTTGCTTATCAAGTTGAAATTATTGAAAGAAATTACTTATGACTTGGAAGACATACGTAAACATGCATGAATTAACTGAATAATGGATTTACCTTAATATTTTCTGTAATATATTTTAGCATTGTTTTAATGTTTTGCTTATATGATGAAGCAAAATTTGAGCTAATGCAAATTGTTATCACAGCAAGGTGATTTAAATCTAGATATAATACCCCATGATATATTACATAATTCTCTATACTGGATAATTACACCATAGTATCTCTAATGTTATAATTTCACTTAAAACTTTAAATAAATATTTATGATGGTGTACTCAATTACATTAATGATTATGGATATTTGATGTTCAAATTCTTGTGATCAGTCTTTATTACTTTGTCCTATGTCTTCCTGGGTCTCCTTCTTCCACAAGCACCATTTATATCAATACTCCTTTTTACAGCTATTCTCATCTCATCCATACACATCACATATTTATACCAGCACTATCTTCCCTCTTTTGCACACTACATCTGATTTTTTTCTATGCACAGTTTTTCTTTTGACACATGTATACTTTGTCATTCAGGCATGCTTATTAATTTATTGCATATTGAGTAGGGTCTCCTGATGGAAGCAGAAATTTTTCCTTTTCCTTTATTTCATAGCTAACTTTCTTTCTCTACTCCTTTTACCCTGGAAACAACAGTAGATTGCATCAACAGCAGTCACCAGTCAAATTTCACACATGTTTATTAATTATACTTTGTAATATATTACAGTTGCATAACAAAATACAGTGTCCCTGCAAGTCAGGCATGATTCTCACGCACACCCAATAAAGCATACTAACTTCTTTCTAGTCTTTTCAATTCTTATGCATTTGGAGCCCACACCTCTCTGCCATCTAGAACTGCAGTTTGTACACAAGCACCATACATTCTGTCTTTCACTGTAAGAGAGAAACCTTTTGTTACCATCAGAGGTAAAAGCTCTCTGAACTTTCTCTAGCCTTTTCTTATTCTAGTGACTATACTTTTACAATATCTTCCTCTACTCCTAATTAGGTCACCTAAGTAACCGAAGCTAACTATTACCTATTGCGATCCCCCTGGATAAGTCTATTTCCTGTGTGTTCTTAGTATTTATTGCTCCTTAACATCTGTCACATACAAAGTCCACTTCCATTGTTAACCTGCCTGCGTTACCACATTTCTTATCTGTCCATAGTTTGCATTGGGTACATTGTATGGAATTTCTACTGACTTCTTTGCATATTGAGCAGGGTCCCCTGATGGAAGTAGAAATTTGTCTGTTTTTCTATTTACTAAGATTTTGTTCTATGCTAAATTAACTTCGAAGTCCCAGAAGATATTCAACCTTCCATGAATATTTTTGTTGTATTATATAAATGTGATTATTTTTTTTTTTTTGTCAGAAGACTGCCCTGACAGAGCCAACCATGATCAAAGACATTCTAACTGGAACTAACGCATTTTCCTTTTTGCTCTTATATAATGCTTCTAGGTGTGGCGGTGCAATAGCCCAGTGGCTAGGGCAGCGGACGTGCGGTCGTAGGATCACGGTTTCGATTCCTAGACTGGGCGTTGAGAGTGTTTATTGAGCGAAAACACCGAAAGCTCCACGAGGCTCGGGCAGGGGATGGTGGCGAACCCTGCTGTACGCTTTCATCACAACTTTCTCTCACTCTTACTTCCTGTTTCTGTTGTGCCTGTAATTCAAAGGGTTAGCCTTGTCACACTGTGTCACGCTGAATATCCCTGAGAACTACGTTAAGGGTACACGTGTCTGTGGAGTGCTCAGCCACTTGCACGTTAATTTCACGAGCAGGCTGTTCCATTGATCAGATCAACTGGAACCCTCGACGTCGTAAGCGATGGAGTGCCATCTGTCTAATGCATCTAGGATATCATAATCCAGTGTGTCCTTCTATTTTTCAAGGCATTAATATGTTAACTGAGTCTTTCATGGCTGTTATTCTCAGCAGTTTGAGAGCCACCGCATTTATATTTATCGAGAAGTTTCAACACTTGCAGTTTGTTGGAGTTTCAAATTGTAATATTCATTTAGTTAAGATTTATGGTTACATTGAGTATCATTGATGTTTTTGACAATTTCCTCTGAGTAATCTTTGTAACTATTCTGTTATACCATTATATAATGTAATCACTTGGCATTAAGCACAAATGATGAATATTCAGATTAAGCCCACAACACAAACTTGATTCCATAAACATTTCTGGTTACATCTTGGGAGTTTAGAAGCTTCTTCCTCTCTCTCGGTCATAAAATACTTTGGAGCCATTTGCTAAGACTATGTTTCGAAATATGAGGTGATTTAGTAGCTGATTGTCCAAAAGAGACTACTTTCTTTGTAAATTCTTGTATCCTTTTTCTGCTAATAAGAAATATATTTCTTGTGTCACTAAAGATATTCTTCTTGAATATCTTTTTGACAGAGTTGTTCAGTAGCACTTGGGTGATATTATAGAATATAATATCATTCTGATAGACTCTTTAGGATCTTGCTCTAAAATCTTATTTGACCAGTTCTTCTGGATATATTTAGTAGTTGTCTTGTAATTAGATAGGTGTAGTTTTGTGTCGATATGTTTCAGTTATTATTTAAACTAGCCTTATGTATTACTTGTTATTGTGTGAAGGCTTGTGGTTTTGTGCTTAGAATATTGAGATCAAGGTTGTGGGTTTCGTTCCCAGGACCAGGCAACACATTATATCCTTGCTGTAAGCACTTTGTTTCCTTTTTGCTTCAGTTTACTCAGCTGAAATTAGTACCAGTTTAGTGCTGATGCATCCCCCTATCTCTTCAGCTGTTACATCCTTGATCTTCCATTGGGAAAAGGGTGGAAGGCTGAGAGGTGGTATATTTCTACTTGCAACTACATAGACCCCTGATGTAATTAACAAAAGCATGATACTTGCTGCTAAGTTATTCTCACTACCGAGTCATGACTATAGCTAATTTCAAGTACTGTTGTTGATGCAGTTGTCATTGTTGTTGTTGTTGTTGGTGGTGGTGGTGCTTAAACCAGTGCCACCATAGCAGCATTATAGGCCCCTGGGTAAATCAAAGCATGTGACCTATAGTATTTATCTACTGGCAAGCTACAGCATATATAGGTCAAAATTGGGCCCTTAGACTCATGAGGCACGTGGGCAACTGTCCAGTGTGTTGATGTTTTAAGACAGCACTGATTCAAATTCAGATCAACACTAATCTACAGGGTGTCCACAAAGTCTGGCTACATGAAGTAAATAAAATCATAACATAAACAATTAAATATAAGAAATAATAATTTCTTAAAGTATGTGTTAATCCCCATGTACCCAGACTTTGTGGACACCCTGTAGAAAATCTATCATCCTTATTATCTCATCTCATTTTTAGTCATAATGTATCTAACACAGCATTATCTAATACATTCCTACATTTTTTAATGGTAGTGTGTGTGGACTGAAGGAGATTGGCTGCAGTTTTTGCAAGTTGAGTTACTTCTCTCATTTGCTTGCTGTGACGCTTTTTGCTAATGTAATTCATTGTTTCTGAAAAAAAATCTGATGAGATTATTATTTTCTGAAATTTCTGGTTTTTAAAATTTTCTTTCACTGGCATCAATATATATATATTTCTGCTGAAAGAGAGCCCACTTAAATATTTTCAAGTGCTGATACACAGTATATGTATTAAAAATGCATTGAATTACATTAAGTTAGAAACAACAAACTTCAGAGCATATCTATACATATTCTACGATATATTTTAATTATACAGAAGCTACTTATAACTAACTCTATCTATCTATTTGTCTGACTGTCAGTCTGCCCGCATGTCTGTCTGTTGCAGGTCTTCCTTTTTTCTTTCTTTCTTGCTTTTACCTTGTGATTTGTGGATAATGGCATTGTTGATTACATAGACCAGTCACTAGTTCATTACATTTCTGCAGGTGGGAGTGACACGGGAGACTCTAATTCAGTGCAGAACAATTATCTCACAGGTTTTCATAAAGCACTGACTTTTTTTTCTCTCTCAGTGATAATTATATGCATTACTGACGTATATTGGTGAAAGATATATGCATGCATATGCATGTGCACACACATGGATACATGTATACATACATAGATATACATACATGCATGCATATATTCATACATACATACATGCATACACACATGCATACATACATGCATACATACATACATACATACATACATACGTGCATGCATACATGCATGTATGCATATATACATACATACATACATACATACATACATATCACAGTGTAATCCAGAATACTTGAAACATGTATAATGTAGATAACTTTAAAGCTATCTATTTGAAAGCCTTTACCTGTGAAGATTGTAATAATGTAAAAACATCCTATTATTCTTTTAACTAAACAGAAAAATAATTGGTGATCTTCTCACAGGTCTGCTTCAGGTACCCTAATAACATTGAAAGAATTCTGTAAAGATATTCCCAACTATTTTTCTGTTTACTTGAGACAACAGTAAAATGGTTTCACATTATTTCAATTTCTACAGCTAAATGTTTTCAAAAAATAACTGTACCTCTTTCAAGTATATTGATTTATGCTTTGTTCTATATGAATAATAATTACATAATTTACTATGTGATTGATTTAATATATTAAATGTAAATCAGGAGAACTGTTAATGTTATAGCCTGATAAATTACCACTATATAAAATAAATTGATTTAAAGTTCTTTAAGTAACCAAAGAATAATGGTACCTCTTCTGTCATGAGTGACAATTATTCTGGAACATATCTGCACAAAACTTCTTATTTATTTTTATGATTACCAAACGAAAAAAATTTTTCACATGATTTCAGTCTATTTAAGTGAAATAACCAGTTTTTGTAATATATTCATACGTTCAGTTATGTTTAAATGACTGTGGAGACTATCATATAATATATATTACATAGTGGACATGAGACATGACTATATCATTGCGCTCGTTCAAGTCTACATTCAGGATATTGACTTGTAACCCACACATTGTTGATACAATTGTAAATGTGGAATAAATATAATACCAGCTAGAGTATTCATCATTTATTATATATATATATATATATATATAGCGAGATGTACTTGCATAGCAAGCGACCTGATCTGAGATCATGTGCTGGAATGAAAACAATTGCAGCGTAAAAGGTGTTTATAAGCCATTTAAGAAACACACAAAATCCGTTAGATTCACTTCAACATTTAAATTTAATTTGCCAAAATATTTTCATCGCTTTGAGACCGCGACCTGTTCACTGACAAAATTCTGTGCTGCATCTCTTGTTTTTGTGCATATATATATATATATATATATATATATATATATATATATATATATAGATAGATAGATAGATAGATAGATAGATAGATGTGTGTGTGTATTCTTATTTGCTACAAGTCTATAAAGGTCAATAAAATCAAAGACATCTGTTGGCCTTGTAGTTTCGGTGTAAAAATAGTGAAACATGACTTTTGTCTTCACATTGTATTAGCAAATGAAATTTCAATATGTTTTCCCCAGATATTTGGCCATAAGTTACAGTTAAAACCCTTCTCTACTGTCAGTACATCTTATTTAGAATCTTTCATGATCTTGAAAAGGAGCATTATGCATTTTCAATGAAAATGCTGTTTACACTCTATGATTTTCTTCCAAATCTCTTACTTACATGGTTCACTTTGCAGCAAGAAGATTTACAATAGATATTTTCTCTTGTACATGCATCTCTGATTCTACAAGATGTTATTTCAGAGAGACAGCTCTTGTGTGTAAACAAATATTGCTATTCCCGTGAGAATTCTTTGTTTTATTGATTGCACATGGTCATTGACAATGTTGCCACTTTTAGTTTTAGTGTTCCATAGTTGAGTTGTTATTTATTGCTTGTTCAAAAGAGACTCTGTGATCATTTGGGATTTATACTTCTTAGCAGTTTTCGTTTTGAATGCCAAGCTGGGTCATTAAGGTGGGGAATCTACAGTACATTTTGGCCATTGAACAAAATGCCTTATAGTATTTGTTCTGCTTTTTCTTCGTTACATTTTTTTTTTTACATGAGTTCAAGCCCTGTTAAAGTCACCTTTGCCTTACATCTTTCTGAAGGCAAGGTATCAATAAAATATTGTATCAAGGTGGCAAGGGAAATGCTTAGGAGTATTTTGTTTGTTTTTATATTCTGAGTTCAATTCCACCGAGGTTGACTTTGCCTTTCATCCTTTTGGGGTCGATAAATTAAGTACCAATTGCATACTGGGGTTAATCTAATTGACTGGCTCCCTCCCCAAAAATTTCAGGCCTTGTGCCTTGAGTAGAAAAGAATAAAATATTGTATCAATTAAACACTGGACTCACTTTAATCAAGTGTTGATCTGTTCCATCTTGCAATGGGCTTGTATGCAACATTAAAAAATGGATCCTCATTTAATTTTGGTGTTCTGATACCAGATGAAGTGACACCCCAGTTGGAGCAGACTGTCATCTCATCAATATCATCATCTCTCTCTAAGCCAGTGAGCTGGTAGAATCATTAGCATGCTGGGAAAAATGCTTAGCAGCATTTCATTTGTCTCTATGTTCTGAGTTCAAATTCTGCCAAGATCAACTTTACCTTTCATCCTTTCTCAATGAAATAAGTAGCAATCGAGCACTGGGGTTGATTTAATCAACTTATCTCCTCCCCCATTTAAGTTTCATTTGCCCATGTCCCATACTTCTTCCTTCATACTGCTTCTCTCAAATACCTCAAGACATCCACGATAAAAATCCTATAAGGAATGACATCACAATCAAATAAGATACTCAACATCACCTTCACATTTGATTGACTCATTTTGGTCTTGGAGACAAGGATACAACCCCCTATGATGACTGCCATTTTGTTTCGATGAAGTTTCTATCAATATCCAAACAATCAAATAGCATCTGCTTCACTGTTATTTAGTTCTTTTTCTTTCATGTATTTTGCATGATGTATCTTCAATGGCTACTTCTTCAGAAACCTTACAGACCATCAGGCGAATATTTTCATGGATCTTCCGAATTGTTCATCGTTCATCTTGTAACAAATCTCTGAGAGCATTAGACATATTTTCACTCAAACATGTGTAGATCAATGATTAACTGAATTGGTAAGATATGGCGTAAAATACACCATTTTGAGCGTGGCCATTGCCAGTACCGCCTGACTGGCCTTCGTTCCGGTGGCACGTAAAAGCACTCACTACACTCTCCGAGTGGTTGGCATTAGGAAGGGCATCCAGCTGTAGAAACTCTGCCAAATCAGATTGGAGCCTGGTGTAGCCATCTGGTTCACCAGTCCTCAGTCAAATCGTCCAACCCATGCTAGCATGGAAAGCGGACGTTAAACGATGATGATGATGATGATGATGATGATGGCTGTTATTAAACTGAAAGTCAAGATTTTTCTATACACAGTACAGCAATGATGAGCATGCTGCACCAACTCTTTTAAAAGTGGGCAATTTTTTAGACAGATCTTCTACACATAAATATTTACTAGATGCATAGCAGCCCTCATGCAACCAACTGAAACTTTGATCTTTCATGGTTTTTCACTGACAAAGCACAGAAAAAGGTTTTCTCAGCTATGAATATATAGAGAACTCAAAGCTCTCTTTCACTCTTTTTTTTCTTTTGCCAAACACAGCTGGAGCAAGCTGTTCTGTTCTTCAAATGGAACTCAACCATCAGAAATGGTCTTTCTACCTGCATTCAGTTTGTTTCATTTGATGGTACATTTTAGTTCAACGAAGCATCAGATTGCTAACCTCTTACCACCAGGTCATGTTTGTTGATTTCAATTATTTCCATCTCAGTAATATGTTCTGTTCAAATGTAACACAAAAACAACTTCAATTCAACTGTCACTCTTCTCTCTCTTACTTGGTTTCTATATACCTTCTGTTTCTTTATCCTCGCTCTTGTTTTTGCTTTGCCGTTCTTGCTCACCCTATTTCTTTTTCTCACACTCTTTCTTCCATTCCTCCCTATATTTCACTATCTGCTAGCCTGACTATTGTGCGACTGCTCTCACCATTCTACCAGTCTAGTTATCTATTTATTTCATCATTCTTTATTATACTTTCTTTCTCTTTCACCTCTCTCAGCAGTACTACTGCTTTCCCTTTCCAGCACAAAAGAGAGAAGAAAAACCATCTACCTGACTTGTAAAGGCAGTGAGCTAGTAAATTACTAGTGCTTTGGACATAATGCTCAGTGACATTTCTTCTGACTCTTTATATTTTGAGTTCAGATCCTGTTGAGGTCAACTTTGCTTTTCATCCTCTCAAAATTGATAAAATAAAATATTAGTCAAATACTTTTAAAGTTGCTGGCCCTATGCCAAAATTAAAAACAACTTTATCTATTTCTATATATACTTTTACTGGCAGATAAGTTGCCCCTCCATTTCAATTACAACATTCTCAGCCATGTTTGTCAATACTGTTTGTATATGAAAATATGCCTGAATGAAATTTCTATTAAAATATTCAAAATTAAACATTATAGTTTCACCTGATATACATCTAATAAAACTATATATAGACAAATCCTGAAGTATCTCCTAACAAATAAAACTCATGTTACTAATTTAGTTCCATTTATTTCATCTCAACATATCATTAAAAAAACATTATGACGTGCATTAACAAAATAATTAACACCTTCCGGCTACCTAGGTATGTACACATCATCTTAACTATACTTTAATAATATAAAATGTTTTCTGGTAGAGAACATGTTTAGGAGCTTATGAAAGGGACCAAATTACATGTCAGCAGGAGACAGACAATACACTCTGGTGGTCAGACAATACTTTGTAGTGATTAAACAATACACTATAGTGGTCGAACAATACTTTGATGAGCAAAAATAACTGGTTCTAATTTATGCACAATGCAAGCAGTTTTGAGAGGAAGTAGTTAGTTAATATCATCAACTCTAATACTTCACACTGATACTTTATTTTATTGACCCTCAGAGGAACGAAAGATGAAGTCAACTTTGACAGGATTTGAGCACGGAATGAGAAGGGTTGAAATAATTTCTGTAAAGCATTTTTTTCTTTTCTGATGCTCTTAAGCATTTTTCTGCCAATCCACCAACCACCCTAATGTGGTGCAATAATAATAATCTTTTCTACAATAAGCACAAGGCCTGAAATTTTGGTGGAGGGAGCGAGTTGATTTCATTACCGCTAGGGCTTGACTGGTGCTTATTCTGTCTACCCTGAAAAGATGAAAAGTCAAGCTGACCTCTGAAAAATTTAAACTCAAAATGTGTATATGGATGAAACACCATTAAGTATTTTGTCTGGTGTGCTAATGATTCTGCTATCTCACTGCCTTATTGTGGTGCAGTTATAATGTATGGTGACAATAACTGATTAATTTCATGTCTTGTCAATAAGGGATTCAAAGGGTTTGTTTGCCTAAAGTAAATTATGGGATTCAGAAATTATCATTAAATTTTATTATTGACTTAGAGATTATGCAAGAAACTGAATTAAATAGAACATGCATGTAATTAATGTTAGTGTGTTTTATTACATTTAATTACCCTTTAGCAACTCATATCACACACATTGGCTTTCAGTAGTCAGCCTAATTTCACATTAACACAGTCTTGAATGTCTGATTTTGACATTTACAATTTGCCTTATATTTTTTTGTTCTACACTATATTTGCATTTTCACTAGGTATGTCACATGCTGTTTTTACATTGTATACCCTGCAATATGTGCGATTTATACATGCAAATATACATATGATGGATATTCATTTTTTTCAAAGCTGATGCTTCCTTTCATTGCATATGTGAGCTGAATGTTACCATTTCTCACAGCACTGAAAAACTGAAATGCAAATCTTGAAGTTGCTTTTAAAAAAATTTAATCCATTCTTTTACAAATATTGAGTAATTTCTTCTCCCATTTGTAAAATCTTAGAGACACAAACACTCATTCATACCTGCACACACACACATATATATATATTTTATTTCTATTTCTAATTATTTGAATTCTTTCTGTAAGAAAGGAGTTGGTTTCTAACTATGATACAAAGCTCTATCATTGGAATGTAGATAAAAGCAAAGCCTTATGTTGAATTTGAGAAAAATCTTGCATATTTTTACTGTTCCACTTACAAATTGTATGTGTAGTGTGCATATTAGCTGGATGATTTAGTTTTGTTAAAACCTTTGCCCTTCCAGGTTATCAGGTATTTACTAACAAAACCAAATGCATCAATTATTAGTAGTATAAATGTGAATTTATTATCTGAGTATAGAAGGTCAATGTTTCAAAGCAATTTTTCATAGTTATTATCTTTAACTCTCTCTCTCTCTCTTTGCTTATCCTTGTTTTGATGTTTGTGTATCTATTCAATAACAGGGCTATTGTCTATATCTGTTACAAGACAGTTTTTTTTGTGGATGGCATTGCATATTGTTTTAGAGACATCATGTCTCATTAGGAGGTAGTACTTTGGTATCAGTTTTGGGCAGCTGCTGATCCTGAGTGAGATGTCTTCCATGAAAATGTGACATAATCAACATTTTCAGTGTAATTAATATTTACTGTAAAGCCTACCAAAGTCAATGTTGCTTCCTTTCAGAGTCAGTAAAATGAGACATCAGCCAAGTAAATTGGTTTAATTTTTATGCTTTGACTTGGAGGTGATAGAAATTATGATAGATGACATGATAAAAGACTGCAAAATTTTCTAATTAATTTAATGTCGAGACACTTATATCCTTTGGCAATGCATCTGTTTATATAGGAAGTCATTGTCTGACATTTGCTACATAGTTAAAAGGAGAAAGCTTGACTGGTATTTGACCACAATTATAGGCGTCTAAATTGATGACACAGAGTGGTAGAAGAAATGTTTCCATGCTTTGTGGGCTTAGCGTTATACACTTTGGTTATGTGAGAGATATGAAGGGACATACTCAAGAGGTATATGAAGTGACATACCCAATCATCTACTTAGCTGTGCCAGGTAGAGCAGAGGTGAAACTCATTTGCTGCCAGGAATAGTTAGCACATACAATTAGCAAATCTCTGAACTCTTAACTGACTTTCAGTGTCAAAGAATTCTGGAAGGAATGGAATGAATTGTAACAGTTGGTGTAACTACTTTCTGAATTAAGAATTGAAGTGTTCTATCATAACAGTAATTTTTAATAACCACTTTTGCATGCTTGCTGGATCAAACAGAATACATTGAGGCATATTCTAAAACTGGGTGCCCTTCATATCAACAATCTTTACTTGACATTTTTTAAGGTACTAGGCTGTGATTTGGGAAAGATTTGAAGATTTGACTGCTATTTCTAGTAGGTTAAGCAACCATGGAAGGGGAGGAGGAAGAGCCTTAACGGTAGTTATTGCTTTAATGTTGATATTTTTTTAAAAGAGGTGCTTGTTATGGCCATGTTGTTTTGTAGAATTTAATCTGTTTTGTTAGTTTGTTCAATAATTTCTTAATTATAGTTTATTATAATTGGAAAATTTATTTGTAGTTTTGTACATATTTATTGAAATATATTTATTTGTATAAAACTATAATCATGAATGCATGTTTTGTTGTGTATAGATGTATAGATGCATGTGCGTATACTGTAATTATATATATCACACACGTGTTTGTATTTCGGTATACAAATGGGAGAAAAAATACTTTATATAGAGTAGAGATTTTATCCGAATCTTGAATTTCAGGTAGCTGCTGATTGAAGGAGTGCATCCTGAGATACATATATATTTACATGTGTGTGTGTGTGTGTGTGTGTGTGTGTGTGTGTGTGTGTGTGTGTGTGTGTGTGTGTACAAAAAATAATTAACAGTGATAGAATTAGTATAAATTCTTGAAGATAGTCTTTATCTCCAACTTAACGTGGAGGTTGTATCAGAACACAGAATACTGTGCTATTTACCTTAAGAAGACTGCTCATAGAGACAATGTGGTGCATAAAAGCTCATGTAATTACATCGTTGACAAATGAGAACACCATATGCTATGGCCACCAGAACAGCCAGATTACATGATTTTGCTCTTTTTTGTGCACTTCAATGATAAGACATCCAGTTGCATCATTATAATTGAAACTCCTGGCAATGATATATAGAATATTAGTGTCTCTGGATCTCTGGATCTCATCTGTTGATTATACATACATACATACATACATACATACATACATACATACATACATACATACATACTCATATATATACATACATACACATACATACACATACATACACATACATACACATACATGCATACTCACTCATGAAAATACATGCACATGTATGCACCAACATATGTAACTGAAAGCTGAATTGCTCTACTAATTCCCATTTACCTACTATCATACAATAATCTTGGTAATAAATATGCAAAATTTAAATTGATTATAAAAATAAAATAATGCATTTTCTTATCTTGTTTAAGGTTTTGTTCACAAATAGATTTCTTATCCTTGGTTCTTAATTTGAGAAAGCAAGGATAAAAACTTTAAAGACTTCTACTTTCGAATTTAATATATTCAGAGAAAAAAAAAACTAGAATCTATCGTAAACATATGTCCAACAGTTAAATGTGTATTTCAAAAAAAAATTATATAGAGCAAGTATTGATTTATTTGTCTCTGGGTATCATTTGTCTGTCTGTCTGTCTGTCTGTCTATCTATCTATCTATCTGTCTGTCTGTCTGTCTGTCTGTCTGTTGGTCTATCTATCTATCTATCTATCTATCTATCTATCTATCTATCTATCTATCTATCTATCTATCATTTCTGTCTGTGTGTTCATCCATTCATCCATCTTTACACACACATACGCACATATACACACACATGTGCATGTGCACACACACACACACACACACACGTACACACAGAATGTACCCATTGCTGTCAATCACTAGCAATTTTGAATTAGTGGCATGTATAATTATCTAAGATTCTCTTGCAACTAAACAAGTACCAGCCTGGCTGTCCCATCACTGACTCAGTAGAACATCATGGATGTGACTGCTGGAGGGAATGAAAGCTCCAACATCTCTTAACTGATAGAAATTTTCCTGTAGAGTAGACTGAAGCAATGGGTAATAAAATATATCTTGTTCAATCTTATCCAGAATTTTGACCCATGACATATATATATATATATGCTGAGACCCCCTTCGGTCATGACTGACCATGAGATTGCACCTAGAAAGTTACCCTCCCAGGCACAAGTCCAGGCAAAGTTGTTTATGGAAGACCAGCTGATGCCCATGCATACTGGCCTCCCCTCTCCATGCTACCAGTGTTATCCAAGGGAATGGCAAAGGCTGATACAGCTTGGCATCTGTGATGTTGCAACTCATTTCAACAGTTGAGTGAACTGGAGCAATGTGAGATAAAGTGTCTTACTCAAGAACACAACACACAATTCAGTCCTGGATTTGAACTCACAACCTCATGATTGTATACTTGACGCTCTAACCTTCACACACACACACATATATATATATATATATATATATATATGTATAATATGTATATATATACATATATATGGTAATAATATTAGGGATAAAAATCCAAATTTACAGGGAAAAATTCAATTTAATTTAATTTATCAAAATTAAAATTAAATTAAATTAAATTTCACAATATATAATATATAAATATATAAATATATAATTTAGAGAAAAAAACACAATTATTGAATTCATCCATGAAAATCCACAATCATATATAGAAAAATTTTATAAGTAAATACACTAAAAAGACCTATAATAAAAATCAAAAGAGTACAAAGTAATAAATAACAAAATAATAAAAATGACTACATGTGTTTCATAACCACATTTTCAAATAGAAAATAATATATATATATATATATATATATAGTTCATAGGTGAGACCCAGATGTTCTCTGTATAGAATGCACTTAATAGTGTGCAAGAGATTTAAATTTGAGTGGGTATAGAAGTAAATATAGGAAAAGCCCAGTGTTATGAACATTAAAAGCAAACTTGAAACAACAAGGATGTGAACCAGTCTCTTTAACCACATTGCTCTGCCTGTGCCTATGTTTTCATCAATATACATTAATTAATAATTTCATATTTTCTTTTATCTTGAAGCTAATATTAGATACTCATCAATTTTAGTTGGTTTTAGTTATTAACTTAATCTGGTATTTTTTTTTTTTTATGGAAGCAAACTGTCTTCTCCTAATTTTCTTCAATGAAATGAAGCTGCAAATTAAATTTGCCTTTATTTCTATTGAAAGAGTAAGCAATTTCTTTAACATAAGTAAACAGTTATCAGACACAATAGGTAGTAGTAGTAGCATGGTAAAGTTTCTTGATTACTGAATCAAAGGTTTGATTTTAATTTTAACTATGTCACTAGTATTCATCATCATCATCATCATCATCATCGTTTAACGTCCACTTTCCATGCTAGATTAATATACACTTAATTCTTCTGACTGAAAATATATGTACAAAGCTTTAAGCTTTGTAAATGAAGACAAATGAGACTGCATAGCATCCATACTCTTTCAATGATATAATTTTTGCAAAAGAAATGAATTTGTTTGAAATAGGTACTTTTTAAATATAGAGAGGTAATATTTATCCCCAATTAGATGCAAATGTTGTGTTAGAAAAATTATTTTGTAGCAGTTTCCATGAGAGAAAATTTTATATTGGCTTTTGTATTTTTTGTCATGGCAGCTACCACAGTATAGTTTGGTGTCACAGAACATTGGCATTTTAGTGAGGATAAATATTACCTCTTGCCATTAATATTGCCTCTGTTGGTGATATGTATTTTGAAAATTTAATACAAGTTTATTCTTTAGCTACTTTCAGCTATTGTAATTTTGCTATGATGGAACAATTATAACGTCTTCTGGATTTGTTAGAAAATTGGGAACTTCTCAGGGCAAAGTAGGACCATAGTAAATTAAATAAACCCAATCCCCTTGATGGATACCTATTTTATTGACCCCTAAAAGAATTAAAGGCAAAATTAAAGCATTTAGTCTGGCACTTTTGTACCTTGATACTTTACCTATACAGTTAGTTGTATCTTGTAGAATGACCCTATTTTGTCATTTTGCTTGACATTACTGTATAGTTTAGAATGACTCTGTTGTACCATTCTAAACATTCTCATTATTGTTTAGTCAAGGTCAAACATTCATGGTACATTTAATGTGAGCTACATTCCTATTAGTCATTCACATTTTTGATAAGACAAGGCTGGTTCCCTTGAATGCTAATGAACTCATAAAATTGTTATGACCAGATCTGTTTTCTTGAATTAAGTCTTTTTAAATTGCAAGGTCTAACTCTTCTCTTGAATGCTGATGAACTTCTTAAATTGTTTACCCTAGATCTATTTCCTTGAGTTCTAATAAACGTTTTAAATTGTTAAGGCTAACTCTGTTCTTGAGAATGTTAATGAACTTCTTCAATTGTTAAATCTAGGTTTGCTCTCTTTGAAGGCTTATAAATGCTTTAAATTGTTAATGCCAGTCATGTCATCTTGAACACACATTGCATCAATAAACAATTAGGTCTAAATCCATTTTCTTGATTACTCAGGACTCTGGAAACTGTGTTTAATGTGTTAAGTAGTTCTAGCTTACTGTAGCATTCCACAATATGATATACAGAGAACCAATTATTTGTTATGGTCAGGTTCCAATCTGGGTCTTGATGCCTTTCAATAGCTTGATACTGACTGGGGTCACATACTTCTATAGATTGCATTCCCTCATTAGTGGAGACAGGATCCTGTCTCTACTAAGAACCAACAAAACAGATACTTAATCAGTGTTCTTATCTTGGTCATCCTCTTTATATATTATAAATGTGCTCCCAAGAAATAGTCATAAGCTGGTCTTAAATTCAAAGTTTAGTGGCGGTTTTGGTTGCTATATTTAGCTGATCAAGTAAATAAATGGACGCTCTCTCATTGGTTTGTAGATAACCAGTGTTATTAGACCATTTGTATTTATTGATAGAATTTTTTACTGACAATTGAGTGACTCATTTCTCATCCTTTTCTATAGCGTTCTGCTACAATATACATTAAGATTTCTTATCTTGTATCTGCTTCAGTGCCCTTCAAAACTTTCCTATATATGCTGGAATAATTCAGCATGATTTGTGTATTAGCCTTCTTTACTGCATTTCTAAATGTGCATTAATTTCGTATATTCTGGAAACTTCCATACACAATATAGCACATAGATTTGAAATGTATTTCTTTTTCACAGAACTTTAATATTATGCTTATTCTCATACAGTATCTCCCTAAATCTGCAAGAAATACTTATCTATTTTCTTTCTCTGTCCATGAATATATAGTATATACAGACAATGCATTTTTATGTCTTTCTATATATATATATATATATATATATATATATATACAGTTTTGACTAAAAATCTCTAGGTATATTCTATAATATAGTTTCATCATTTATTTAGCATCTGTTTTTCCATACTAACATAGATTTGGATGAGGAGTTGTTTTGAGCCAAGGTTTTATGGTTGTCGATGTTAAACTATTTTTAAGTAAGGGATATTGCTTCCAGAGGTCTATGAAAGCACACACTAACTGGTCATGATGTCAACATTACCACTGGTTCACTCAAGTGATGATAACGTGCAATATCAACTTTTATACACATATAAAAATATACATATAAACGCATACACATACCCATGTATATATATATATATATATATATATATATATATACATGGGTATGTGTATGCGTTTATATGAAACTATATTATAGAATATATATATATATATATATATATATATATATATGAGGGGATGCTAAAAAATCCTGGCTTTTAGGGTATTGCAAAAGGCCTAGCTGGAGGCTCAACTTTCTGAGTTCTTTTACAAGGCTTAGAAAAACTGAAGGACCACTGTAATAAGTGTGTGAATCTGAGAGAGGAATATATTGCATAAAATCGTAATTAACTGATCCTCCTCGATTTTCTTTTATGCACAGCCAGGAACTTTTCAGTATCCCCTTGTACATATACATACACCACCCACAGCCACACACAAACACACACACATATATATATGTAATATACACAAAAATCTTTTGCAGTTTATGTCAAACAAATTCTTGCGATATTAGAAAACACATCCATAAGATGCTGCACAGTATGATCAATCCTAAAACCATTTGGTTGCAATGTGAACTTTTTAACTACACAACCTTGCTTGCATAGAAACCAACTACTGCTAATGCCACATTAATTTATCAACCAAATTCACTGCCAAGAGAACATCATGTATGTCAATTTGTCTGTCTGGTTTACTTTGACCCTTAGCAATAGTGGTTTATAAGCAGTGTCTCTGTGGAGAGTTAAAGAAGTTACTTAGTTGCTGATGAAATCACAACACTGGATTGTAACTAATTTGGCAGAAGCATCTTTTTCTGTCTACAGAGACTTTGTATACAAAGTGTCAAGACATACAATGTGAGTTAAAAGTCTTTTAGGTATATTCTGTTACACAGTATTGCATTAAAACAATGTTAATACACTAATGTTAACACTCCAAACAATGCTGTTTTAAGGCTTTATCTAGCTTGATATATTTATTCATGTATGTGGCTGTTGCCAGTATCACCTGACTGGTCTTCATGCCAGTGGCATGTAAAAGCACCCACTACACTCTCGGAGTGGTTGGCATTAGGAAGGGCATCCAGCTGTAGAAACTCTGCCAAATCAGATTGGAGCCTGGTGTAGCCATCTGGTTCACCAGTCCTCAGTCAAATCGTCCAACCCATGCTAGCATGGAAAGCGGACGTTAAACGATGATGATAATACACATCTTTTTTTACCCAGATTTTAAAACCTAAACATTATGTGTGTACAGTATACACAAAAACTAAATACTACCCATTTCTCTTTTTCGTAACACATTGTCATATTCATGATGGTGTAAATTACATTTATTCTCCAAGCTAAACTAATGTTTAATCAAGAGTTTAAATAACTGTAATAGTGGTACATTTTTCTGTGATGGTGATACTACATTAAATGTTTGTTGTACATCATAAATATACCCATCAGATTATATCATTTAAGGTTGTTTGCTTTCTTACTAAAACATTTTGCTGTATCTGTTACAGTTTTACATTTGAAATGATTCAAATTTTAAATGTAAAACCATAATGGATACAGCAGAATGAAGAAATGTACTTAGTTTCTGCCTATACACAACTAACATACTTTAGTTTGTGCTATACACAGCTATGAGAGCATACACCATTTAAAATTTTATTTGAACTTCAGTAACCTGTTATGAAAGGTAATAACATTAATATATATGCAATATATCATTTATTATGTTTAAATCATTTAGAGTATAAACAATTTATATAAAAATATTTCCTTTCATTTTATTAAATGACTTTAACATTATGTTAAATGAGATACACTGCATAACTAATTTTTTATTCAAAATAATAAAAATAGTCAGATTATAAATGTCTTATGTTCAAAGCAAAATTCCAAACACCGTTTAGATGAAGAGAATACAAAAGCTAACAATAACACAAGTGAGGAATTAAAAGAAAGTATATTTTTAGAGTGTGTGTGTGTGGTGTGTGTGTGAGAGAGAGAGAGAGAGAGAGAGAGAGAGAGAGAGAGAGAGAGAGAGAGAGAGAGAGAGAGAGAACACAATTGAAAGGACAAATGAAAGATTCAGCTGTGAGGAGAAGTGGGAATAATGTCAACTCGTTAAGATGATGAATTTGGAGTATGAATAAATAGGTGCAATGGATTATATTAATTAGGCTGTTAAGGTCAGTGTCATTAAGCTATTATTTGAAAATTTGATGCATTTTAAATGAGAGGAGCTGTTGATTATTGTTGTAACAGTATGTATAGTGGGACCAGCAGAGTTACCATAAAGACTTATATTAAATTTTATAAACTTTAATTAGTATAATGAACATTGGAATTTTCATAGCAATAAATTCTTACTGATCTAACTAGACTCACAATTATATTTATCTATTTTCTGATTTTTAGATAGGGGACTTTGTGTTGGTATTAAGGATTATAGTCAGCTTTGACACTGAGGTTAATTCTAAATTACTTGTGGTTAGATAGATTTGCATAGAAAGATGGCTAGATCAATAAATTTTGAATTCAGAGTTAGTTTTGACAAGTTGATTATTCATAAGATGTTCAAGTAATTGCTAATGGAAGAGAGTAGTTATGGCTTTGTCTCGTTATGTAATTTTACATCTCCATGCACCATTTCACATTAATATAATTCACCTTTATTACATTTTTCCTCTGCGCACAAAAGCCATAACTACAACTTATGCTCTCTTCCAACAGCAATTACCTAAACATTTTACGAACAATGAACTTGCCAAAACTAACTGTAAATCCACAGTTTATTAATCTGTTCATCCTCCAATGCAAAGCTAACTATAATTTAAAGTTAACCTTAATGTCAAAGCTAACTATTATTTTTATTAGCACCCAAATTTAAATTATCAGTTTAGTTAGTGGGCATAAAATTTATTGTGAAAGAAATTCTAATGTTGATTCTACTAACTAGAGTTTATAAAATTCATTATACCCTTTTAGGTATAAAATTCATTATACCTTTTTTTTAGGTATAAAACTCATTATACCCTTTTAGGGTTACTTTGCTGCTTCCACTATGCACCTTTCCATTATGATAGCACTTATAATACCCCACCCTATCTCTTTCAAGATTTGTAGTACCTTGGAATAATCACTTAACTCAACTTTAATTATTAAATGAAATTTTCTTATTTAGAAGCACAAGTGAACAATCAAAAGGGATGGAGTGGGTCCTAGTTAGTTATAAATAATCCTTTCTACAATAAGCACAAGGCTTGAAATTTGGGAGAGGGAATAATTGATTACATCGACCCCAGCACAAAACTGGTACTTTGTTTATCGATCCTGAATGGATGAAAGGCAAAGTCTAACTCAGCGGAATTTGATCAGAGAACGTAGGGGCAGACAAATTACCGCTAAGCATCTCGCCTGACATGCTAATGATTCTGCCAGCTTGATGCCTTATAGTTAGTCATAAATAATAATGAACTTATTGCATACACTGCTTAGGTGCACCATAGCAAAGAAAGGGCGGGAGTGTCCTGATAAACCTTTTCATGGTTTGTTGATAACTCCTGGTAGAAAATATGTCCCTATTCATTCCTCAGATCTGCCCAACTTCCTTCATTGACCTCAGCTGTTGGTAGGCACCGATTTCATCAACCCACAAGGGATGAAAGGCAAATTTGTCTTTGGTGGGATTTGAAACCAAAATATAAGAAGATAAAATGTTACAAGATATCCTAATGATTTTACCAATCCAGTCTGCTTCACAGCCTAAAAGTTACAATATAATCCAATACACATATTCATTAACCCTATGAATTCCCCAGCTTCCTAACACCATATTTGGTATTATTTCTCCTCCATAACACTCTCTCCTTTCCTCTTGGTTTCTTCCTATTGTCATTTATTAATTTCCAGCAATATATATATATATATATATATATATATATATATATATATATATATAGACACACACATGAATATATGTGCATATATATATATATATATATATATATATATATATATATATATATATATATATATATACATGAATATGAAGAGCAAGAGAGAGCGAGAGAAAGAGAGAGAGATTCATTATTCCAAAGTATACTTTCTTTATTTTAGAGTTGTAATTGACTAACAAAAATGTAATGAAGAAAGAAAGTATAAAACACTACTAACCATAGATATGAGACAAGAATATTATCTTCATTATCTCTGTTATAAGATCATTGTTAGGAATTTAATTATATGTGTTTGAATCTTTGTTAAGGAATTTATATAATGCAACTAAAGAATTACCACCCTAGACATACACGACTAACATCTGAATAATCTAACTGATATTTGACACCATAATTTTCAATTCAAGCTTGTGGGGCTGTTTCAAATTAGTGCTTGTTTTGTCTAAGTTGATTTACATAAATAATCTAAACATAATTTAGCTTCTTTAGTCATAATTCTGTCTCATTGAGGTAATGTATAATTGACTTGACAAGATGATAGTATTATTTGGGTATGTGTATATATATGTGTGTATGTGTGTGTGTGGTTGTGTGTGCATGTGTATGCGTGTGTGTGTGTATGGTTGACTCTCCTGTTGAAGATGATGTATGAGTTTTCAGCCTTACCGAACGACCTCTACAAATGATTTGTTTATAGTGATCAAATTTGTGTGCCGCACCTTTGCTCGTTCTCTCCATCAAATCGACATTGTCTGAACAGGTGCACTGTGTACCATGTGTCAGGTGTCAAAGTGATTGCAGAGCAATGTGGGATGGAGTGTTTTGCTCAAGAACACAATGCACCACCCGGTCTAGGAATTGAAATCGTAATCACTAGGTCGTGAGTGCAACACCCTAACCACTAAGCCATGTGCTCTCATGTATTTGTTTGTAAGATTGCTAATGTGAAATTGTGTGTTAAAACATATTGTTATGCTTGGCGAGTGGTCATATTTTAATAGGCAAAAGATGACTCATCCCTAATATGTGTATGTGTGTATATACGCACACACAAACACACACACACATATATTTCACTGAGGTATAATGAGACTAATAACCTAATGTTGGACTCAATAGACATAGGCTTCAGAATGAAGCACTAGTTGAATACAGAGTGGTAATAGGGAAATTATCACTCTGTTTGTGATGGTATGATGTGGGGTGGGGTTTGGGGTAGGGTATGTGGGAGTGGGGTGTGGGCAGAGGGTATCAATGAAGAGAGAAGGTGGGTAGGAGTGAAGAGAGTAAGTAGGTGTCAGATGAAAAGAGGAGAGGAGGGGAGTCAAATGAAGTGAGAAGAGGGGAGTTGAGCCCATGTGGTGCAAAGGACTTGAAAATCAGTAGGGAAAGATTAATAGAAGGTTTGAAAACAGGGGAAAGGAAGTGTGGAAAGGTGTTTCTTTAGGTGGTGGTGAAGGTGGAGGAGGAAAGATTTGTAATTGGGCATGCTGGAAAAAGGAGAAAAAAGAAAGAAAAAGAAAAAAAGAAGAGAAGGGGAGAGAAAAGCAAAGTAATGAGAGAAAAGGGGAGAAAAAAGCAAAGTTCAAAAAATTCAAAAGTCATGAAGAGAAGAAAAAAAGAAGAAAAGGAGAGAGAGAGAGAGAGAGAGAGAGAGAGATAGAGGGGCAAAGTAAGAAAAAAAACTGAAAGTTCAAAAAAGTTCAAACATCGTGGTATATTGGAATGATTTTTTATTAATGGAAGATTCTAGTGAAATCCACAAGTATATCCAGTGATAATCTGGGTGGAGTGCTGGTATGTAAATGCGGAAAGGTGCAGAAAGTTCAAGCAATTGAGGCAGAAAGTTGAGATGTGTAAGTCCAAAGTGTAGAAGGTTGATGCAGGATAAAACTGGGGTGACCACGTGAGCGTATAATGTATAGTTAAAATAAGGTGGTGAGCTGGCAGAACCGTTTGCACGCTGGGCGAAATGCTTAGTGGTATCTCGTCAAGGTCGACTTTGCCTTTCATCCTTTCGAGGTCGATTAAATAAGTACCAGTTACGCAGAGGGGTCGATGTAATCGACTTAATCCCTTTGTCTGTCCTTGTTTGTCCCCTCTATGTTTAGCCCCTTGTGGGCAATAAAGAAATAAATATATAGTTAAAATTTACGGAAAAACAAAAGATGAAGACAGGTGTATTAGTTTGATGCGCGGGAAAGTGAGAGAGACTTTTATGTTTCGAGCCTACGCTCTTCAGCAGAAGGAAATAAGAGAAAATGCATATATGTGTGTTTATGTGTGTGTGTGCATGCGTGTATGTTTGTATGTATATTAGAGCCAGAGGCAGTTTTAAATACTCCTACGTATATTCCTCAATAAGAAGTTTCTTCTGTTAAACAATAGAATTTTATGCATGCCATATTGTTCAGCAGATTTCCATAACACTTATAATTCATAAAACTTCTAAGATAACTTATCACGTTTGTTTTGCCTACATTGCAGAAAACTTGCTGCTATATGTTCTGAAGATATGATAGCATTTTTTTATTATTATGATGATGATGATGATGATGATGATGGAAGTTCGTGCAATTTATGATAACTGCATTAATCTAGTTCTAAATTCTATCACGTTTATTCTGTTACAGCATATAAAGTTTGGATAACTTTGAGTATTTAAATTGTATTTACCCAATATCTTTATATATATTCAGCAAATGATTTAATTTAAAGTAGCTGCAATAAGATTTTAAGCTTGAATATTAGACTGCTACTCTTACTTTCAGAAATTTCTACAAACACTGAAGAAATATGTCTGAACAAAGAATCTAGCAATTTGGTCAAAATACAAGCAAACAAGGAAATAATGTCTGTTTATATTTGCAACAATGATTTGTTTGACACAAATTTTCGTTCTTGTAAGGACTGTCTCAAGCCTGCAGACTCTTGAGAGTGGAGCTTATACAGATCTGCAAAGTGTTTAGGCTAAGTGCACAGAATTTTCTCCTGAACATGATGCCAGTCAATCACAAATTTAATCCCTTAGATCCCACTGGTATTATTTTTCATTTGCATATACATTAGTCTTAGTGGTTGGCTGACATTTTATTTTATTGACCCTGAAAAGATGAAAGACAAAGCTGGCCTCTGCAGGATTTGAAATCACAATGTAAAGAACTGGAACAAATGCCACAAGGCAGTTTAATGATTCTAACAATCCACAACAAAATAATGTTTTACTTGTTTTCTGTCATAGGATTCTGGCCATGCTGGGACATTGCTTTGAAGGTTTAGCTGAACAAATTGACTCTACTACTTAAGTTCTAGTTTTTTTTAAAAGTCTGGTACTTATTTTATCAGTCTCTTTTGCTGAGCTGCTATGCTTCAGGAACATAAATAAATCAATACTAGCTGTCAAGTGGTGTTGACTCAGACACAGAGACATGTACACACACATAGATGTATACATCTCCCTCTCTCTCTCTCTCTCTCTATTTATCTGCCTATCTGTCTATATACATACAAACACACACACTTCATTTGTGGGTCAACAAGACAACCAATGGTTTCATACAAAAGGATCTTCATGATTGATCAAGCATGCCACATGCAAGCGTTGGTACTTTTTCAATTGTGGCTGAAAATGCATGTGTGTGTATACATACATACATACATACATACATGCATACATATACATACACACACACACACACACACACACACACACACACACACACACACACACATATATATATGTGTGTGTGTATATATATATATATATATCCATTACAACTGACCTTATCAATTGGTTTCACACTAGTGATTCCACAGAGTGTTAGGTAACAAACCGATTATGTAACCCTGTGCTCATCAGAGTTAGTCGATATGGAATGAAATATGGTGACTGTTCTCTATTGTTGAGGGCAACTTGACACATCATATAGATATGATAGAATTCCACACCAATTACATCTACCAGATTCCTTCACGGCATTGGTCAGCCCAAAGTTATTATAGAAGACACTTGCTCAAGGTGCCATGCAGTGGGACTGAACCTAAAATCTTGCAATTGCAAAGTGAGTTTCTTAACTACACAACCAGACCTATGCCTTATGTTTTAATATATTCTTTTTCTATTTCATGTACAAGTTTTGTTTTTGGTGTGTAAAAATTTTCAATATGTTTTTCCAATTTTATTGAATAATATTTAGATATTTGTTAGACCAACTTAGAAATGGCAGACACCCATTATTTTCTCAGGTGCTCCGAGCTAAAGGGTGGAGGTCAATACCAATAGTATTAATCTCTGATAAACAAAAACAAGTAAAGCAATAAACTTTTTAATTATCACTGACTTATGATGATCTTTTTCTTAAGTTCTGACTTGAGTCTGAATAGAAACAAAAAAAGCACCTGAGGTATGTTTTCATTTACACATGCTTAAGTAATGCTATAAAGGTTAATTATCGATTGTAATTGTGAGACTTAAACCTATTTTCTCTGCAAGGTAGTGTAAATTAAAAAAAAAAAAGTAAATAGGCTGATTTGCATAATCATCATCTTCACCACTTCTGTTGTCATTGCTGCCACCATCCCCATCACTGCCACCACCACCACAACCATCACAACTACCACAACGATCACTACTACTGCCATCCCCACTGCTGCCACTGCCATCACCACCATCACCACCATCACAACCACCACCATGATCCCCCCCACCAACATCACCACCAGACAACTGCCACTGTCACTGATGCTGACAACACCACCACCACTACCACTACCACCACCACCACCACCGTCACTAGCACTGCCACCACTACCACCACCGCCACTAACACTGCCACCACCATCAATACCACCACCACCACCACCACCATCACCACTGCCACCACCATGGTCACTAACACTGCCACCACCACCACCACCACCACCACCACTACCACTGTCACCACCACCGTCACTAACACTGCCACCATCACCACCACCACTACCACTGTCACCACCACCACCACCGCCACCACCACCACCGTCACCACCACCACGATCATCATCATCATCATCATCATCATCATCATCATTCTCTCAAAGAAGAAAAAATCTATTACCAGAAGTGGAAATTAGACTAAGAACAACTATATATGCTCTGCTCCAGCTAATGGAGAAGAAGGCTTAAAGGGAAGTGTGGTGGGGGAAATAACCATGTACAGTCTCTAATATACATAATTAAGCAAAATATTTAATTGAAAATATCTTGAATGTTTTCTATTAATTTCCTTGTATCTTAATTTTTTTTTTGTTTTGTTATTGCAGAATAAAATATAAACAAATAAATAAAACTTGAATAAATGTTTTATATAGTTTAGCATTTGCAATTAAAATTTAACTGTTATGATTGGTGGGTGGGTCAGTGGCAGGGGAGATGGGGTGGGGAAACAAAATTGATAGTGAAAAAAATGACAAACAAACCAAGCAGCAAAACAAAACAAAACAAAATTAAATTAAAACAAACCATCTGTTTTAAATAGGATTGCATACTATCTAAAATGCAAATTTTTGCTTTGTTTTTTTTTTTGTTTTTTTTTCTTTTTCTTTTTTTGTACATTTGCTGGCCTTAAGGAAATAAGAGTTAATGAGAAGTTGTTTAGTGCAGTATAGATGACAGAAAATGATTAACAACATGAGCTGACTTCTAAATAACCGAATGTAGCGGTAATTGAAGGAATTTGAAGATTATTACAATTAACTCTTATAGCAGTTGGAAGAGTGAACGGTGATAAAAGAAGTGCAATGCATTACTTTATATAGTTAACTGCATCACATTTCTGAATTTAAATGAAGTAAAATTAGCATTGTAGCAGAGTTGTTGTTTGTTCATTATTATTATTATTATTATTATTATTATTATTATTATTATTATTATTAATATTATTATTGAGTGAGATAGCAGTGCATGCCATCAAAGTGACACTGGGGTAAAATATACGAAGCTCAGTATACCCATCATGACTACACGTCTGATAAGGGTACACCAGGCACATGCATCACAAAGATATGTGCACAACATAGTGATCTCATATCTATATAAACAGTGCATGACCTCGCAGGTGGGGCCCAGTTATGATTTTCTTCAGGTCAAGTAGCCCATACCACTCAAAAGGTCCCTGAATAAGGGTTGTTTAAGGATGTTGAACGAAACACCCATGTTTCCAAAGATGAATTATCCAAACCTCAAAGAATTCCTCTCAACACATGGCTATGATGCTCTCCCACTACTTCTGCTCGTGATCAGAGATGCACATATCGTCAGCCACCAAGGGACATGCTCAACTGGTTACGGTCAAACAACCGACAAGCAAATCTGTGATATTGAGCAGAATATTTGCTGTAACCCATCTTTTTATACCAAGACAAAACAATGTACATGATAACACTTCCAGTTAGTTAAGATCAGAAGCCATGAGAGCCACTGCCTGATACTGTATCAGAGCATTATTATCATTATTATTATTATTATTATTATTATTATTATTATTATGACTCTTATGCCTGGTAGAATTTGTGTAGGTAGCGGGTTACTACCTGTAACCTTAGGTATCCACAAGCTTTCAATAATCTTTCAAGTGCTTAAGACACTCCTGATAATCTTTCCTGTCCCTAAGAGGCAAACTTTCTGTAGAAGTTTTACAGGGCATTCTATTCCAATCTCCTTCAACCATTTGTCTGTCTTTACTTACAGTTCCCAATGCCTCACTAATTACAGGCACAACTTTTACAGTTTTTATACTGCAAATTCTTGCAATTTTAAGGGATTATGTTCTTTTACACTTTTACCTGTTTCAACCATTTGACTGTGGCCAGGCTGGAGCACCGCCTTTAGTCGAGCAAATCAACCCCAGGACTTATTCTTTGTAAGCCTATTCTATCGTTTTCTTTTGCTGAACTGCTAAGCTACAGGGACATAAATGCACCAGCATTGGTTGTCAAGTGATGTTCGGGGGGGGGGGGACAAACACACACACACACACACACATATATATATATATATATATATATATATATATATATATACACATACATATATACGACGAGCTTCATTCAGTTTCTGTCTACCAAACCCACTCACAAGGCTTTGGTTGGCCCGAGGCTACAGTAGAAGACACTTGCCCAAGGTGCCACACAGTGGGACCGAACCCGGAACCATGCAGTTGGTAACCAAGCTACTTACCACACAACCATGATGATACAAGTCTATTCCTCTTATTTCTGTCACTGTCATAAATGCAATGACCCAATGATTGGCCCTTTGGAAACCTTTAACCAACTGCACTGTACTTCATTAATTGTGATAGAGGAAGGCACCATATGAAGAGAAAGTAAAACAGTGTATCGATTGGCTGTTTGGTTAGTATGATATGTTAATTGGATAAGAAGTTTAGTTGTCACCAATAACTACCACTTTTGGCACTAACCACCTAATCACAGCTGAACTTCCTGACAGCACTTTTATCATCATCACCACCACCACCACCACCACCACCACAACAACAACAACAATACTGATTACTGTCTTAACAACTTTGTTGAACATTTATAATAAATACCATTGCACTGTCATTTTCACCACCACCACCACCACCGCCAACACCACCATCGCTGCTGTTGCTACAGCTACTATTACTGTTTGCTTATACTGCTACTGCTGCTGCTACTACTACTACTACGACTACTACTACTACTACTACTGCTGCTGCTGCTGCTGCTAATTTTCTTATCATTCAATGTTTTGATGTTTCTTGTCATCATTACCACTACCATCATTCTTGTCATTGTCATCATCATCATCATCATCATCATCATTTTATCATCGTCTTTGTCATTGTTGGCATTATCATCGCATTGTTGCTGTTGTAGTTGTTACTCTCTTCTTTCTCATTATTACCATCATCATCATTATCTTCATGAAATATCATCGTCACTATTATTGCTCTTATTGTCATCATTATCATCATTAATGTGATCATCGTTGTCATCCTCATCCCCAATCTCCTCTTCGTTATAACCATCAACCCCATCACCATCACCACCACCATCATCATCATCATCCTCATCATCATCATCATCCTCATCATCATCATCATAATCATCATCATCATCATCATCATCATCATCAACAGCGTCAGCACCATTATCCTCATGAACATATTCTTCAACATTATTCCTTGTCAACATCATCATAATCATATATGCTTATGAAATATCATCATCATTATTGCCATAATTGTCATCATCATCATCATCATCATCATCATCATCATCATCATCATCATTATTGCCATAATTATCATCATCATCATCATCGTCATCATCGTCATCATCGTCATCATTGTCGACATCCCCTTCCTCATTCTCCTCTTCACTATTACCATCATCCTTATCATCACTGTCATCATTGTGATTATTACCATTATCACCACCATTGTCCTGCCTCCTCCTCCTTATCATCATCATCACCATCATTGTTGCTGTCATCATCATCACCATCATCACCATCATCACCATCATCACCATTATCATCATCACTACCATCATCATCATCACCATCATCATCATCATCATCATCATCATCATCATCATCACCATCATCGTGATCGTCATCCCCAAATCTCTCTTCACACTTACAGCAGCAGCAGCAGCAGCAGCAGCAACAGTAGAGAGTAACCAAACCTATTCTTCTGTCCCATTTCCTGTTTCCCCTTCACAATGAGGTGTGCTATCTCCTTAAAGAATGTCCACTGGTTTCATTTGCTATTATCATACATGTGATAAGCATCTATGTGCATCTGTACATGTATGTGTGTGTGTGTGTGTGTGTATGGTGTGTACTATACACCATTTGCATATGTGTTCTACATTAGATATATATATATATATATATATATGCATGTGTATGTGTATGTAAGCTATATATGCATGTGAGTGTATGTTGTATGTAAGATGTATATATGTGTATTGTATGTGACATTGATTTTGTGTTGTACATGATATGTATGTGCATGGTTATAATTGGAAATGGGTGAGATCAAAATTCTTCTTGATATACCAGTCTCACTTTTTCACTTTTTGTTTCACTCTCTCTCTCTCTCTCTCTCTCTCTCTCTCTCTTTCTTTCTCCCTATCTCTCTCTTTCTTTTAGCTGAAGAATTCTTAATTGATTTGCAAATGCTGGTTGCAAGGAAGAAGAAAAACGCTAAGTTTGTTTCGTTTCCTAGACCTGAGGAGAATTGCAATAATTTACCTCCTTGTTGTCGACTACTTAATGAAAACCACCACCATCACCACCACCACCGCCACCACCACCACCACCACCACCGCCGCCATCACCACCACCACCAATATTATTCATTCATCCATTCGATCATTCATTCATTCATTTGTTCATTCATTCATTTGTTATCTATCTAAATAAGCCGTTAATTAAATTAACTGAATCATGTACAGAAGTTGACTGATAGCCTTTGTGGTAAATATGGCCTGCATATATTAGGAAACTGCAGCTGGTAGAATAGTGGTACTTCAAGGCTTCCATAGAGAGAAATGTTAATACTATTAGTATCACTGTTGCCCAAAGGTATTTAAAGAAGGACAAGAATGGCAAAAACTTGTGTAGTATTTAGCAGTCATTTAAGGCAGGGGTTTTCAAACTGTGGTCCATGGACCACAGGGGGTCCGCAAGGACAAGACAGGGGGTCCGTGGACAGCAAATACTTTTTATGGGCAATTTGATTTTATATATGTTTTTTAATCGAAATCTTTTAATTGACAATAAACCTATTTGTTAAATACTGTTAAATAAATAAATGTAAAAATATATGTTATTTTAAGCAAATATTTATGTATAAATTTCATAAGCGTTTATAAGGGGG
Source organism: Octopus bimaculoides (assembly GCF_046866305.1). Lineage (NCBI taxonomy): Eukaryota > Metazoa > Mollusca > Cephalopoda > Octopoda > Octopodidae > Octopus > Octopus bimaculoides. The sequence goes on from NC_142930.1 coordinate 140,754,830, forward strand.
TCCCTAAGGTAAAGCCTGAAATATAAAGGGGTCCGCAAGTCAAAAAGTTTGAAAACCCCTGATCTAAGGGAGTTAGAAGTAGTATGGCTTCAATTGGTGGAATGGCTGGCAAGGAAAAATGGAGTGAGGTGGTATGGGCATGCGTTGAGGAGGGATGAAGTGCATGTTCTGAGGAGGGTGATTGCGTTTGAGGTAAATGGAACGTGAAAGTGAGGTAGACTGAGGAAAAAGTGGAGTGGACAGGTGGAAGAGAAGATTGGAAGGGTTGGTCTGAAAAAGGAGGATGCCCAAAACTGGGCAAGATGGCGAGATGGTGTGAGGGTGGTTGCTATGGCATTGAGGTAGATCCAGCCACCACCATTAACAGGGACAAAACCTGGATTTAAAACAGTGGATGATGATGATGATGATGGCTGAGTGATTAGGAAATTAATTTTGCATTCATGAGGTCTATTTTTCGATTCTACTGTATGGTATCTTGAGCAAGTGTCTTTTAGCATAGTCTCTAGTTTGCCTAAACCTTGTGAGTGAAATTAGGTCGGATGGTACTTAACAGAAGTCTTTTAAATGGATTATGCTTGTAATTTAACCATTTTGTTACCATATTTCTGTTGAAATACACTGCTTCCTCTGTTTCACTTAATTTCTAAAATGATGAATTTATTAAAATAACTTTGTCATTTCTTAAGCTAATGTTTGGAACATAAATATCAAACTTTGATGGAAGATTTTTAATTAAAATCATTTCAAAACTGGGTGTTTGTATCATAGACTCAGGAGTAGTGTCAGGTAGGTTGGTATCAGAAGGGTTGAAGCTCTAACCTTGTCACATTCTGTTACACTGATTCTGCTTAAGAATTATATTAAGGATTCATATGTTGTTGGCACTCCGTCGCTTAGGACGTCGAGGGTTCCAGTTGATCCGATCAACGGAACAACCTGCTTGTGAAATTAACGTGCAAGTGGCTGAGCACTCCACAGACATGTGTACCCTTAGCGTAGTTCTTGGAGATATTCAGCGTGACACAGTGTGACAAGGCTGATCCTTTGAATTACAGGCACAACAGAAACAGGAAGTAAGAGTGAGAGAAAGTTGTGGTGAAAGAGTACAGCAGGGTTCGCCACCATTCCCTGCCGGAGCCTTGTGGAGCTTTAGGTGTTTTTGCTCAATAAACACTCACAACGCCCGGTCTGGGAATCGAAACCGCGAGTCCGCTGCCCTAACCACTAGGCTATTGTGCCTCCACACTCAATTACATATGATTTATTTAATTAGTGGGTAGTTCAGTTGATTGAACAAGTGACTAATCAACAAAACTGACAAAGATTCATTTCTAGAATATTAAAGCTATTACAACTGCTAAACTGGACAAGAGAAAATAAATTGTAGCAATGTAGTTCAGAATTTTGTTTTGAAATTACATAGTCTTCAGTTCAATTCCGTTGTGTATCATCACCTTGAGTAGGTATCTTCTTCTTGAGTTGAACAAAACTATGAAAGGCAAGATTTGGTAGCCTGAAACTGTGAAAAACTATTAGATAGACTGTCCCTGTTTCAGTAGTAGACTTAATTAGTCACTCAATTGAACACCATCCCCTCTTGGAACTTGGATACCTTTAGCAGGGTCCACTCTGCTGCAGGCATTTGGACTAGGTTTTAGTCTGGTCAAAGAGTAGCGTCTTCCCTTCCATCCACCAGTGCCAAAGTTTTTGAAAAGTGCCATGGAAACTGGCTTTTCTGCTCTGATTAAGTCTGTTCTTTTTATTGAACCTTAACTTGGAACATTTTATAATATTATGTAGGTTAAGTGTAAATAGAACTATATACAGGACTAAGACTACATCACACTTAAGGTTTAATTGAGGAATAGTTTGATTCAACTGAGTTTTTTTCATGATGGTATCTTACTAATATTGCTTTATAGAAATTAGCAAAGTTCCCTGTTCAAGAAAAATAAGAAGAATGCAATAATAACAAAAGAGAAAAAAAAACTGCATCTATTTAAGAGCAAGCATAATTTCAGCTCTACTTTATTGGTATGAATCATGGCTATTGGATACCAAAAGCAAATAAAGTATCATGGCTTTTGAAATGAAATGTTATAAATAGATATTTTGAATTCTATATGAATATCAAACTAAGGAAACTACTTTAGTTCACAAGCGACAAACTAAAACACCCTTCAAATTAATGAAAGTGTCAACAAATAAATTATATAGAAGACAGTAAAATATGAAAATTTCTATCAGTTGTTAAAAGGTGTAAAATGAAGTGGTTTATAGTAGGTATATAATACAACACTGTAGCACTCTACTTCTGGTGAATATGGTCATGCAGGAACAAATTATACAATAAAAAAGGAGCATGAAGATCCCAAAAAGGGTGATTAAGTAACCTCAAGAATGGGTAAATGATGGAAGACATGAACTTGGTTGATATTTGGTGAAGATAGAGGGAGGAGGTTTCATCTCTTACTGTAGCTCAGTGAATTCTTTTGACATATTGACACACACACACGTGCGCATGTGTGTGTATATGTATATGTATGTATATATATATATATGTATGTATACACACACACACATATGTATATATATGTATATATACTCTTTTACTCTTTTACTTGTTTCAGTCATTTGACTGCAGCCATGCTGGAGCACCACCTTTTTTTTCTCTCCTTGTTTCTTTCTGTGTTCCTTTCTGTTGAAGAGCTTAGGCTCGAAATGTTAAAGACTTTCTATATTCCTGAGCATTATACTAATACATCCATTTGTTGTCTACACCACCTGTCTTCGTCTTGTTTTTTCGTGAATTCTCCGAATATATATATATATATATATATATATATATATATATATAATTCCATCTACTGGAAATCTGTATAGTTCCCAATCCCCCAAATGATACACACAAGGTTTTTGTTATTTGGTAGTAGAAATTACTTAAGATACTGAACTGTGAGATTCAGCCTGGAAGCACTCGACTTTGATGCTAACTTCTTGACTCTATGACTGTACCTGTAATTTATAATCTGTCAGCACCTTGTTAAACACCCCGTTTTTGTTTGAATAATTTTGTTTGAATATTTTCGAAAACTACCCCAAGTCTTCTTGTAATTTTAGGCTAGTTGTGGATTTATTTTGCGAAATCACTAAGTAACAAGTGCAGGGTTATCCACAAAACCTTTACAGCTGTATTGTCTTGAAGTGAACAGAGTTAGTTTTAGTTTAGAATTAAAAATAGTCTGTCAAACACTAAGCTGAAATGATTTATAAGTAATCTTTGGTTAGAGCATTTCCATTAAAGTTTATTTCATAAAATTGATTTGTTTTCATAAGACACAAAAACATTTATTTTTATATTTTTGCTGTGGAACAAGCAAAGACAATTAAATCTCTTGCACTGCACACTTGTTGAAGACAGAGTAATGAAATACTTAACATGCCCCAGCATGATTTAATCAAAATCAAAACAAACAAGACATTGTAGAGTGTCCAATGTTACATCTTATGAACTCACTGGACTTACGTTTTGTAATCTTGCTGAAATAAATTATGATTAGTCACAACCAAGGTTGGATTAAGGCCAACTGATGTCCTGAGCACAGCCCAATAATGGTGGCCCTCTCTGATTTCCACTGTCTAATTGACAAGACATTATGACACACAATGTTACTAAATATGAAATAGTAGATTAAAGTAAATTCTCTCTCTTCCAATCCACACCCAACAGTTATATTAAATAGAACCAGTTTTTGAATTTTATTTATTTAGCACTAAATAGTTGATTATGAATTTTAGAATACACTGCATCCCTGTGTGTTGTAAGAAGCAATCAAAATTCTTAGCAACAGGAAGAATATCTGACTGTAAAACCCTCTCAGACAAACCATCCAAACTTTGTTAACATGGAAAAACAGACATAAAATACTACTCTTGGTGATGACTCTAACTAACAGTAAACAATATAAGCAAATTACTCTTTTACTCTTTTACTTGTTTCAGTCATTTGACTGTGGCCATGCTGGAGCACCGCCCTTAGTCGAGCAAATTGATCCCAGAACTTATTCTTTGTAAGCCTAGTACTTATTCTATCGGTCTCTTTTGCCGAACCGCTAAGTGACGGGAACATAAACACACCGGCATCGGTTGTCAAGCGATGTTGGGGGGACAAACACAGACACACAAACACATACACACACACACACATATATATATATATATATACATATATACAACAGGCTTCTTTCAGTTTCCATCTACCAAATCCACTCACAAGATGCCACTCAGTGGGACTGAACCTGGAACCATGTGGTTGGTAAGCATGCTACTTACCACACAGCCACTCGTATGCCTAACAAAGGCAGCCTGTAAAAATACAAATATTCCATATATTTTTAATCATTTTAACAGGAAGGAAAATGTAACAACCTCTTATAATTTACCTTTCATAAATTAAATAGCATTATGAGATACCAAGATATGTAAGACATTCATAATATCTAGTTGATTACCAATTTGCTTTCATGGTAAAATTGTATAAACATGTCATACATAACTTGTCATACGTTTAAAACAATCTTATATGTTCACTAAATTTAATTTATGAATGCAGTGATGGATAAAATTATGTATGCCCCATAATATCTTTAATACATAGATATGTGTGTGTGTGTGTGTTGATATATATATATATATATATATATATATATATATATATATATATATATGCACATACACATTGAAAGAGAGAGAGAGAGGAAGTTGCTAAATTTATAAATTAAAACTTTTTTCTTTAACCCTTTGACATTTAAAATGGCCTCAACTGATCCAAATATTCCACCTGTTTTATGTTCAAAGTGACCAGATCTGTCTTCTACCTCTATCCCATAATGTCATTCTAAAAATAAACTTTTACATCATAAAATTATTTAAAGAATGTGATGATAATGCACGATTGAATTTATAATGATGTTAGTAAATCTGTATTGCATTTGATATTGTAATCTGGAGACTAAATGGTCAAACAAACGAAAAACAAATCTTAAAAATCTGTTGTGATGTCCATGTTAAAATTGTGTTATTCTGTTTTCTCCTGGACCTTTTTATCTCCAGCACAGATTGCACTTAATTTGAGTTCTTCTAAATATTGTTTCTGCAGTATAGATTGGTGTTAATCTACATTAAAACCTTCTTAGTGGGAAAAAAGATGGACATTTGAGATAAATGGATTATATATATGGTCTACTATGTGTAATATGTAAATATGAATTTTGAATATAATAAATGTTTGGATAGAAAAATGAATCTGCTTGTTATTAAATAATAATATATCTTCTTTTTCTTTTCTTTACAGGTAAGTAAGAACCTATTTTATCTTTGAATTGCAGTAAGGTAAGATGATATTAATATTCAATCTCTATCACACAAATGCAATATTTAATCCTTAACTTGGATTCAAGAGATGATTTTTGTCCTGGATTATATATAAATATAATGTGATTGATAACATCTGTCAAAATAAGTTTTCCATGAAGTTGGTTAAACAAGCTGACGAGAAAATATGATGGATGAAAGAATTTCCAAGAATTTCTGTGTATTCAAAACTGTAAATGATTCTACATTTATGCTTTTGTTTGGAGTAGGATATAAAGATCATAAAAATAGAATTTTCAAATATTGTTTTATTTTCATTTTCCTTGTTCAAGTAAATTCTTTTTTCACATTTTGAAAATGTGGCATATTTGGGATTATTGATTTTTAGTTGCATTCTTGTCCACTTCTGACAACTAAACAGTATATTAGAAATGGGAACCATTGTCAGCCAAGCAGACAGTGGGAGGGAAAGATATATTTCTTGGCCATTGTTGATGTAAAGTTTAGAGTCATAACTGTGTGAGTGTGTGCTCAGTCATCCAATATCTTGACTTTACAGCTAATGTGCATTATATGTTATGGAATGACATGATAATACAGTATTAATAATGGATAACATGTCAAAAATGACAGGCGAAAAGAATACACGAACATTTACGTTAGGAACTTAGAAAAAATTCAAGGGTAGCAGGAATAGTAGTAATTGCACTCTTGCTATTGTTGTTGGCACTCCGTAGCTTACAACGTCGAGGGTTCCAGTTGATCTGAACAACGGAACAGTCTGCTCGTGAAATTAACGTGCAAGTGGCTGAGCACTCCACACAGACACATGTACCCTTAACGTAGTTCTCGGGGATATTCAGCGTGACACAGTGTGACAAGGCTGGCCCTTTGAATTACAGGCACAACAGAAACAGGAAGTAAGAGTGAGAGAAAGTTGTGGTGAAAGAGTACAGCAGGGTTCACCACCATCCCCTGCCGGCGCCTCGTGGAGCTTTAGGTGTTTTCGCTCAGTAAACACTCACAACGCCCGGTCTGGGAATCGAAACCACGATCCTATGACTGTGAGTCCGCTGCCCTAACCACTGGGCCATTGCGCCTCCACACTCTTGCTATATCAGCCTGTGAAAATGCTTGGTCTAATGGTTAAAGTATTTAATTCGTGATCCTAAGGCTATGGATTCAATTCTTGGATTGGTTGGTGGCCCTGTGCCAAAATTTGAATCCAATATTTGTAATACTGCTTTATTATGATCTAAGCATTACAGATATAACGATAAGAACTTTGGACACAGTTTATCATGCTTCATATAGTTTTTGTCTGGTGGTGTGAATATTTTACAGTCTGATATCTACATTATAGTAAATGCTATTTTGCTGAGCTCTGTATCTGTTAATTAATTATTAACCAATAAGTGTGTGATATTGGTTTTCTAATCATCATCATATTAACTGAAATCAAACATTACACTGTGATCATATACTACTGTCATCATCCTTATCATTAGCAGTAGCAGCAGCATCAACATCATTATTTTTACTTTTTTACTTGTTTCAGTCATTTGACTGTGGCCATGCTGGAGCACTGCCTTTAGTCGAGCAAATAGACCCCAGGACTTATTCTTTGTAAGCCTAGTACTTATTCTATCGGTCCCTTTTGCCGAACCACTAAGTTATGGGGACGTAAACTCAGCAGCATCGGTTGTCAAGCGATGTTGGGGGGGACAAACACAGACACGCAAACACACACACACACACACACACACACACACACACACACACACACACACACATATATATATATACACATATATACAATGGGTTTCTTTCAGTTTCCGTCTACCAAATCCACTTAGAAGGCTTTGGTCAGCCTGAGACTATAGTAGAAGACACTTGCCCAAGGTGCCACACAGTGGGACTGAACCCAGAACCATGTGGCTGGTAAGCAAGCTACTTACCACACAGCCACTCCTGCGCCTGTCTTTTTTTTTTTTGTTTTTTTTATGTGTGATTTCGTTTTGTTCCAATGTTGGCATGAGTTAGAAGGGATTTTTGTGACAGTGTTCTACAGCGAGATGCCATTCATGATGCTAACCATTACTTGTTTACAAATAAAATGCTTTATTCTACATCTTTGCATGTTGAACCATCAAGATATCAAGTATTTTGTTTATATAAGACATAAGCAACAACAGCACTACGCAAGTGGTGACAGTGTGAAGACACATACATGCAAACGTATACAGACACATACAAAAACATGCACATACACATACACGAAAGGTTTCTATACAGTTTTCATCTACCTAATTTCACTAAGAAAGCATTGGTCAACCCAATGCTTTAGTAGAAGTCACCAGTTGAAGATGTCTTAAATGGGATCAAATCTGAAAATCCATAGATTTGTGAAGCAAGCTTTGGAACTACATAGCCATAATAGAGACGTTTCTGCTAAAGCACTTAAGATAAGGCAGTGGTATTAGATCAAACAATGGATGAAATCTTCTACCTAAGATCATTTCTGAACTCTTTAGATGTCTCCAAAGTCTTGTATTTAAGAGATTTAAAATGTTTCAGTCCTGATCTTCTCTTCTATTAGAAATCACAGCATTTCTTTTTGCCTCTTCAATTTTTTTTCTTTTTCCCCACATTTGGTTGTTGTTATTTTTGTTGTTGTGTAGCCCCTATAGCATGCATTGTATACTGGTAGCCAGGCAAGAAACCAGGCAGCAGCATGGTACATCTAGAACGTCAGACCCATGGCTTTGTTAATGTAGATATACCATGCTGCTGCCTTGCAGAGAACTACACTTTGCAGTCTGACATGACATACAAGGGTTAAATATATGGGGGTGGGAGCATGACAATCTGAGCATGCAATCTCTCTACTGTTGGGTTTGTACCTCTATTGCTGTTGTTTTTAAGTCCAAACTAAACTTAACCATCTAAACCTATGATTAAAGGCATTTCAGCTGTGACCATCCAATCTTGCTTATAAACAAGGTTTGTCTTGGACTACATTATCCATTGCGCCTTCTTTTTTACAGCCCGTTTAGGGGGAGATTTGACTCTTATTTCTAGATGCTTTCTTATTGGTTTGTACACTTTGTATGTCTATATATTTTATTAAAGGCCACTGACTGTATATAGATATAAATTACTGTATTAGAATTAATCATGTGCAAGACCTACTGAAAGAATCGCTTGATATTGCTATAAAATCTGCATTTTTTTTCTGCCAATTATGGAAAGTTCCTCTTATAATTATTCATTATGACTAGAGACTGTAAATATACATTTTATTCAATTCCTTCTTTTTATGTTCATCCTCTCATAATGATATTTTCAAGAGTACAAACGCATACAAAATACTCACATGCACATAGCCACCACATACTTTGCTCACACACACATACACTCACTCACACCCATACATATGTATGTCTGTAAGCATATATATATGTATGCAGTTACATCAGTGTTGTAACAGTTGAGATTTGGTGGAGCAAATCAAGATCAAGATTATTTCATCAGAAAACTAAATATAAATGGTGCGTATGTGTATGCATGCATGTGTGTGTGCATACATAAGGGGGTGTAGAAAAGTTCCTGGTTTTAAGGGTATCATAATAGGTCTGGCTGAAGGCCCAACATTCCAAGTTCTTTTACAGGGCTTAAAAAAACTGAAGGACTGCTGCAATAAAGCATGTAAATCTGAGAGAAAAATATGTTGGGATGAAATCATAATTAACTGAACCTCCTGTATTTTCTTTTACCCAAAGCTAGGAACTTTTCAGCACCCTTATACACAGACACACACACACACACACACACACACACACACACACACACACACACACACACACACACACACACATACACACACACACACACACACACACATATATATATATATATATATATATATATATATATATATATCTGCGGATTTGCCAATGTTCTGCGGATTTGCCAATGTTCTGCACCGTGAGGACCAAAAATTTGAGGTATTTTGTGTTGCAAGACAGTGTAGGAGAGAGAATAGTGATGTTGTAGGAGAGAAATGTGTTCGCATGGATGATGGTACGCTTGCACTAAATGAGGATGCAAAGAAAGAGGTCTGGAGATGCCACTACGATAGATTGCTTAATAAAGAGAATGAATGGGAGAAAGAGAGCCTGCCATATGTCGACCCAACTGAGGGACCAGCTATCCGAGTTGACAGTACCAGGGTAGATAAAGCAATTAAGAGTATGAAGACAGGGAAAGCCCCCGGCCCATCAGGAATCACTGCAGAGATGCTCAAAATATCTGGCAGTGTTGGCTACAGCCTAGTCACCCGTATTACGAACCAGGTGATACACGAAGGAGTCATACCCAATGACTGGTGTAGCAGCACCATAGTAAACTGTTACAAAGGTAAAGGTGACGCTTTAGACACTAATAATTACAGAGGCATCAAGCTGTTAGATCAGGTTATGAAAGTTACGGAGAGGGTCATAGCCCAACTAATTAGGGAGCAAATCAATTTAGATGAGATGCAGTTTGGGTTCGTGCCAGGTAAAAGCACCACTGATGCCATATTTCTAGTGAGACAGCTGCAGGAGAAATATCTAGCCAAGGATAAACCTCTGTACCTGGCCTTCGTTGACATGGAGAAAGCCTTTGACAGGGTCCCCTGATCCCTTATCTGGTGGTCAATGAGGAAACTTGGGATAGAAGAATGGTTAGTGAGAGCTGTGCGAGCCATGTACAGAGATGCTGTCAGTAATGTGAAGGTTGGAAATGAGTACAGTAATGAATTCCGGGTAGAGGTAGGGGTCCACCAAGGTTCCGTCCTCAGCCCCCTCCTATTTATCATAGTCCTCCAGGCGATCACAGAGGAATTCAAGACAGGTTGCCCCTGGGAGCTCCTCTATGCTGATGACCTTGCACTAATTGCACAGTCACTATCAGAACTAGAGGAGAAGTTTAAGATGTGGAAGCAAGGACTAGAATCGAAGGGCCTTAGAGTCAACCTAGCAAAAACCAAAATCCTAATAAGTAGGAAGGTAGATAAAACACAAACCCCTTCAGGTAGATGGCCCTGCTCAGTATACAGTAAAGGAGTAGGTAGTAACTCTATAAGATGTACCCGGTGCAAGCTATGGACACATAAGAGGTGCAGCAACATCAAAGGCAGATTAACTACAAAGTTAGTTTTTGTATGTGGCAGATGTTCAGGTGCAATAAAGACTGTAAACAAACAGGAAACAACTTCTATCTCATTCCAGGGAGAAAAACTAGAGGTAGTTGATAGCTTCCGCTATCTGGGTGACCAAGTTAGTAGTGGGGGTGGGTGCGCTGAAAGTGTAACTGCTAGAATAAGAATAGCCTGGGCCAAGTTTAGAGAGCTCTTACCTCTGCTGGCGACAAAAGGACTCTCACTCAGGGTAAAAGGCAGACTGTATGACGCATGTCTACGAACAGCCATGCTACATGGCAGTGAAACATGGGCTGTGACTGCTGAGGACATGCGTAAGCTCGCAAGGAATGAAGCCAGTATGCTCCGCTGGATGTGTAATGTAAATGTGCATACCCGTCAGAGTGTAAGTATCTTGAGAGAAAAGCTGAACATAAGAAGCGTCAGTAGTGGTGTGCAAGAGAGACGATTGCGCTGGTTTGGACATGTGGTGAGAATGAATGAAGATAGCTGCGTGAAAAAGTGCCACTCCCTAACAGTTGAGGGAACCCGTGGAAGAGGTAGGCCGAGGAAAACCTGGGCTGAGGTGGTGAGGCAAGACCTTCGAACATTGGGCCTCACCGAGGCGATGACTACTGACCGAGACCTTTGGAAATGTGTTGTGCGTGAGAAGACCCTGCAAGCCAAGTGAGATCGTTGCCAGTGCCCCTGGACTGGCTCTTGTGCGGGTGGCACATAAGATGTACCATCCTGAGTGTGACCATTGCCAGTACCGCCTGACTGGCCTTGTAGGGTTTTCGAGCGAGATCGTTGCCAGTGCCCCTGGACTGGCTCTTGTGCGGGTGGCACATAAAAGACACCATTTCGAGCGTGGCCGTTTTCGTGCGGGTGACAGGTAAAAGCAACAACTACACTCTCTGAGTGGTTGGTGTTAGGAAGGGCATCCAGCTGTAGAAACTCTGCCAAATTAGATTGGAGCCTGGTGTAGCCATCCGGTTGCACCAGTCCTCAGTCAAATCGTCCAACCCATGCTAGCATGGAAAACGGACGTTAAACGATGATGATGATGATGATGATATATATATATATATATACTTGGAAAAAAATGCGTGGCATTCGATCATATAATAATATAAATAATATATAAATATATGCATATATTTTCAAATAATAATATACAGTCCTTCAGTTTTTCTAAGCCCTGTATGTATATATGCATATACTCATTTACTATTTGTTTATATATATATATATATATATATATATACTGATTAAAGCCATTCATCCTTTTTTCAATCTACAGGAAAACAGCTAAATTAACCCTGTTTATATATCTGCTGTACTGGTTATATATACTATACATCACATTTGATACTGTGTGTACTGAGATCCCTACTGATAAACTCCTGACATTAAATAAAAAGTCTTAACACAATATGCAAATTAGTAGTTCCTGTTCTCTGTAGTTCCTGGAATTATTGAGTATATAAACACATTGGCTGAATCTTTCTCTGGTATTGGTCAAATTGACATAGACACCTCTGATGAGAGTCAGGTTTGAAAATCAATTAAAGTTATTCATTATATTTTAAGTCAATAAGCTAAATTTGTATATGTACTACAAAGGTTACATATATATACCATACATTGATACAAAAAATCCCCAACCTTCCACCTCAATAAACCACTATCGTTCCTGAAAGTTGTGTTTTATATCTTCTATGGTTTGCTTGAAGCTTACCAACCACATGGTTCCAGGTTCAGTCCCACTGTGTGGCACCTTGGGCAAGTGTCTTCTACTATAGCTTTGGGCTGACCAAAGCCTTGTGAGTGGATTTGGTAGATGGAAACTGAAAGAAGCCCGTCGTATATATGTATGTGTGTTTGTGTGTCTGTGTTTGTCTCCCCACCATCATTTGATAACCGATGCTGGTGTGTTTACGTCCCCGTAACTTAGTGGTTCGGCAAAAGAGACCGATAGAACAAGTACTAGGCTTACAAAAGAATAAGTCCTGGGGTTGATTTGCTCAACTAAAGGCAGTGCTCCAGCATGGCTGCAGTCAAATGACTGAAACAAGTAAAAGAGTATAGAAATATATATATATATATATATGGTTGAAATTTATAGAAAAAACAAAAGATGAAGACAAGTGTATGAACAACAAGCAGGTGAATTAGTTTGATGCTTGGGAAAATGAAAATGTCTTTGTTTGGAACCTGTGCCCTTCAACAGAAAGGAATAAGAGAAAATAAACAGAGAAAGAATGAAAAACACTTGTAGATTTCAGCAGTCCAGCGTGGTGAAACGATAAATAAAAAAATAAATAAGCTAGACGTAATATATAAGAAATTTCTGCTCTAAAACAACTACTTCTCATTTTAGTATGAATTACTTTTTACTTTTTAGAAAATTTTAAAATCATTCTGTTACACATCATCTTCAAGAGCAGCAACAAATTGACTGCAATAGGATACATGTTCAGAACGTTCACCACTGTATAGGAATGCATCATATGTCTCTTGCTGGATGTAAAATGTGAGCTGATCTAATGAAGTATTGACTTGAAGATATTGTAACATTTTAAAGATACTCTTACAATATGGGGTATCAACCCTTTCATAACTGATGAACAAATTTTTAATAATTAGCTGAAACCTATTATAATTCTAGGTATTTTATGATATATATATGGAGGACTGGTAAAAATTGGTGTAGATGTAGCTGTATGCATGAAAATGGACAGTGTGGCTCAGAATGAAAGCAGATGTAGCTGTGAGGTTAAGAATGGGTATAGACATAAATGGGTGGAGGTATTGCTGTGAAGCTAAAAATGAACACAGGCATATAGTTAAAGAAGGATACAGATGTGACTATGTAGTTAAGAATGAGTACTTAAATAATTGTTAATCCCTACACATTTTTTCTCTCTTGACTTTTTTATTGTTTTGTTCTCTCTCTCCTTTTTTTACTTCTCAGTCTTTTCTGTTAAAAAGTCTAGGCTCGAAATGTCAAATACTTTTCCATTCTTCTCAAACATCAAACTAATATACCTGCTTGTTGTTCCTTCACCTGTCATTGTATTTTGTTTTCTGTAAATTTGAACTACTTAAATAGCTATATGGTTAAGAAAGGGCATAATCATGCTAGTGTGGTAAGCAGTTTGCTTTACAAATATATGAAGCAAACTCATGTTGTTTCATGTTTTGTTCTCTTGAGCAACACCTTCTACCATAACCCTCATGTGAGTCAAATTTGATGGATGGAGACTGTGGAAACCTGACAAAGTTTCTGCTCCTGTTCATGGGTGATTTACTTAATCCATCATCCAATTTAACACCACCAGCTGGACTTGATTGTCCTTAAGTGAGTTCTCTCAGTTGCAAACATGTGGGTCAAGTCTCCTGTTGGAAGGTCACTTTTGTTTCACTTACCAGAGGTCCTGAAAAGGACTTTTAGTGCTGTCCTCTCTTTGACCAAGTGATAAAAAAATTATTGTAAATATTGGGTTGTCCGGTAAGTTCATGCCGATTTTTAAAGGAAAGAAAAAGGTCAATAAATACATGCCATTACATTTTTAATCAACCAAATATGAACCATTTTGTTGCACAATGCGTCTCCATCTTTCCTTTAACTTGAAAATACCCTCTTCCCAGAATTGAGGTAGTTTCATGGCAAATAAATCGAAAGATAAGCTACTATAAATCGGCACGAACTTTCCGGACAACCCAGTAATTCCTGGACTGGTGAATGAATTTTAAGTTGGTCATTTTCAAGCATATAAATATTATGCTCTCATAAGGAATTTAGTACAAAATTATTACGTACCTGGTTCCAAATGAAATTTGCTCATTTGAAGATGATGGCATTACAGTATAGGGAACTTTGTTTAATGTAATTAAATTCAGTTATAGATTGTGTAATTTTAAACCCTAATAATATCACTAAATAGACTGGAGGTTAGACACTGACGAGTTGAAATGAACCTGCTATATTGAAAGAATCCCACTTTATCGCAATGCTGCAAACTGAGAGCATTCACATGATTGGTAGATTCTATGAAGTAACTGCTTCAGTCAAAGAACCTACATTGTAGTTAATAATGTCTTATTTATAGATCATACTTTTCCTGTCATATTTCTGCAAGATGACTTATAGTTCTTTGCAACTTTTTGATGGTACTTTTTAGTTCAAGCTTGCTACTATGCATCTGAAGTAGGTTTTTAGTTCTAAATCTAAAGCATATTTCTTGTTCATTTTCAATGAAATGTTGCTGTCATGTGTGTTTTATTTCAGCAATATACATGCTCTGGTTTGTATTATTTTGTTTTTGTCAAGAAGGCACTAAGTAAGAAGTAATTGGTTATAGTTGGAAGCTCCCAAAAGACATTGCTTCCATATACTTTTACTCATATGAAGGATAAATGCCAGCCTTTTGATCAATTTATCCACTTATCTCAATCTAATTCTATTACTTATTTAATAAATTCCTGAAGAATGATGGCGTTTTAGGCTTTCATCTTTGAACTGTAAAGTTTAAATTCTGTCATGTATTATATATATATAAAAAAAAACAAAAAAACCCCACTGAACTTCAGAGTTGTAGAAAGTGCTTTTAACTATTTTGGTAATCTCTTGCCTGACCATGTTATGTTTTATGATGAATTATAAATTATAAAAAAATAAAACTCTGGCACATCAAACATTTTCTCTTTAAATCAAAAGATTGCATCATAATTCTATGTAATAAATAAGTGCACGCATAGCTGTGTGATTAAACTGTTTGCTTTGCAGTCACATGGTTTCAGGTCCAGTTCCAGTCTATGGCACCTTTGACAAGTGTGTTCTGTGATGGCTCTGTGGTGACCAATACCTTCAGGAAATTCTACAAAGCCTGTCATTTATATATATATATATATATATATATATATATATATAAGGGTTATGAGAGGTAATGGTGTCAATAAGACCCAAAGGTGTCAGGTAATGCTGAGTAAGGGCTATGGATAGACCATAGTTAAGCTCCAGGTTCGGTGATTATGCAAATAAGGAGTCCAACATAGGTCATATATCAGCATGTGTATATATAAAAAAAAAATTTCAGAATGAGATAAAAAAAACCAAGGCTGTGAAGATTTTAGAACATTTATAAATAGAAGGTCTTACAGCTGTTTCCAGGATATTTATTATATCTCTTCATCGTAGACTGTGTGAGAAAATGGTTAAGCAATAGTTAATTTAGATACGATACGAAATAGAGAGTGAAGTGGAGGAATGAAAATAGATGTGAGATATGCAGGGATATTGCATTTATAGATCCATTATTTAGGCGGAATGGTATACATATAAGATTGCAATACCTTGTGAGTAAATTCCAATAGTATTTAAAATTAGTCATTGTAAATTCCAATGGTAATTAAAATTGGTCATTCCAAGTATTGAGT
Source organism: Octopus bimaculoides (assembly GCF_046866305.1). Lineage (NCBI taxonomy): Eukaryota > Metazoa > Mollusca > Cephalopoda > Octopoda > Octopodidae > Octopus > Octopus bimaculoides. The sequence goes on from NC_142930.1 coordinate 140,770,830, forward strand.
TTGTATACAGTGCTTTTGAATCGAGGGTTTTATTTGAAGTGGACTTCAAATAAATAATATGCCAAAGCAGACAGTGGAGGTTGGTGCAGTCCTCTGGGTTACCAGCTCCTGTCAAACCATATAACCCATACCAGCATGGAAGATGGATGTTAAATATATGTATGTATATGTACATGCGTGTGTGTGTACGTATATGACAGTCGTCTTGAAAGCTTCCATCAACCAAATTCACTTACAAGGCATTGGTTTTCCTGGAGCTATATTAAAAGACAGTTACCCAAGATGCAGTGCATTGAGACTGAATCCTATGTGGTTAAGACTTCTTAACCACTCAGCCATTCCTATACCTATAATAATATTAATAACAAGAGTACTCAGAGAGGGCAAACCTCCCCAAGGCAACACCAACGTCCTCTCAATGATTAGCCAGAGATGATTTTTAAAATTAGAATATCTGAAATAAACTCGACTGCTCTCACAAACGTGAATACTAAAAATGAACCCGACCACTCTCGAAACTTAAGTAAAAAATCCGGAAAAATAATCCACAATACTTGTCCGGTACTGGATCGATCTCAAAATCTAATCAGTTTGTGCCAGTCATGAGGCCAAACATCCCTGAAAGTTTCATCTGAATCCATTCAACAGTTCTTGAGATATCTTGTCCACGGACAAACAAACAAACATGACTGAAAATAATACCTCTGCATTTGCTAAGGTGGAGGTAATAATCCTTTCTATAATAGACACAAGGTCTGAAATTTTTGGGGAGGGAACTAGCTGATTACATCGACCCCAGTGTTTCACTGGTACTTAATTTATCGACCCTGAAAGAATGAAAGGCAAAATTAACCTCAGCGGAATTTGAACTCAGAACGTAGCAACGGGTGAAAGATTGCTAAGCATTTCATCCAGCAAATAATAATAATAATAATAATGATAATAATAATAATCTGATTAAATGCAACAATGTTTATTTACCAACTATTTTTCGTGATAATCATCATACATACTGAGACTACTTAGTGGTTTTGAACACTGGAGCTTCTCAGTTAATGGTTAAATAATATTGATTCTCCTCTACTACTAAGCAAAGAAGTTTGAGCTTTAGCAAAATGTAAATGTGATAACAATGATGGAAATGTGGAAAATTGGAAATCTAGTAGACAGCTGACAAATGTTTGTTTGAGGTCAAATTTCTATTTATTGATTGGCATCTAGCTCTACAGTGCTTTGGACTTAACTACTTACAGAAAGAGTACACTATATGAAGAAAAAGAAAAAGAAAAAGCTACTGAAGAGACAACGTGAGGGGGGGGGGGAATGTTTGATGTTTTGATAAAAAGTGTTAGAAATATATATGGTGAATTATAATAAATACATTTGTTATTGTAACAAAAGTGAGCTAATTTATAATTTCCATCTTTTTAGGTCTTTTGCTTTTGTGAAGCACAAGCTGCAGTTTTTCCATTCTTTTCTTCTTTCTGTCTTTCTTTCATTCATTCATTCTTTTCTCCTTTCTTTTCCTGTTTTACAGATAGATACATAAATTTTAATGTAAACCTCTAATTTTCAACTAAATATTACTATTGACTAGTGATTAGCTCTGATGTTAATCAATATTGTTTCCGATAATGATGCGCTTCAAAATCATCTTTAAAGGATTATTTGTCTTTCTTTCTATCTATCTATCTACCTACCTTCATATCCATCCATCCATCCATCCATCCATCCATCTATCTATCTGTCTATCTATCTGTCTGTCTGTCTGTCTGTCTGTCTGTCTATATGTATATATAAATATAAGAAAAAAGATGGATAGACAGATAGTAGTATATATAAACATACAGGAACAGGAGTATACATATGTATCTTTGTGTGTGTGTTTGTAGTTAGATTAATATACATATATAGTTAAAGGAATATATATGTGTGTGTGTGTGTGTGTGTATGTGTAAGGTCTCCCATCATCTATTTCTTTATAACATATGTTAAAAAGAAGACAAAAAGAAAAGGCATGCATACATTTGAATGCATAAAGAATATACTAGAAAGAATAATACAACATTTTTAATTGATTCATTTATTCATATGATCCAGACAAACAAATTTCATGAATAGATGAATATATGAAAAATCAATTTAGTTTTTAAATCCAGATTCTGTGCTGGGTTTCTAAACCTAATATACTGAATCACAATGAAGTCCCTGAACAATTTTAAATTTGTAAATTCTTTATTTTTGTTTTTGTAGAATTAATTTATAAAAATCTTAAATGAAAGAAATTATTGTTTTACATAGTAACTCTGTTTGTATGGCTGTGTGCTGAAGAATTTGATTTGCCCACCATATGGTTAGGGATTTATTCCCACTGTTTGGTAAGGCACAGACATGGCTGTGTAGTTAAACATTTCCTTTTTAACCACATAGATTGAAGTTTTGCCCCCACTGCTCAGCATCTTGGATAAGTGGCTTTTTAATATATCCTTGGACTGATCAAAGCCTTGTAAGTAGATTTGATAGATGGAGACTGAAAGAAGCCTGTCATCGTCATCATCATCATCATCATCATCACCATCATTATCACCATCATTTTCGTCTGTTTTCCATGCTGGTCTAAGTTGGACAGTTTGATAGGATTCAGTGATCTGGTGGAAAGTGCTAAGCTCCAATGTCTGCTTTGGCATGATTTCTGGAGCTGGCTGCCAACCCATCTATAGTCTGTACAGGGTGGTATTAAAAAGCTCCCGGACAAGTTATGTTTAATAAAAAAATAACTTATTTACCTAAGTTTTACCATCATCTTCTTTGAAGTGGTCACCTTGTGCAGCAATGCGCTGGTTCCAGCATCCCTGCCACTTTTGGAATCTGGCCTGGAGGTCAGTTTCCGAATGTGAGTCGAGGACCTTCTACGATTTGCTCTTGATCTGAACAACGGTATGAAAACAGCGACCTTTGAACTTCATTTTCTCTCTGGAGAAGAGATGGAAATCTGCAAGGGCTAAATCCAGCAAATAGAGCAGGTGCAGAAGCAATACCATGTTGTTTTTTGCTGAGAAACTATGAAGTGAAGAGAGCTTGATGACAGGGTGTATTGTCCATTATTTACATTATTTACATTATTTACAATTGACAGATATTTGTCCTCATCTTGTTTGTTGTTAACACAACGTTTTGGTTGATATACCCTGCAGCCTTCTTCAAGTGTCTTGGGGAAATTTCTAACCTGGGTTCTCATTCCTAAGGTATTTTTCGACGTTATTATTATTATTATTATTGTTATTATTATTATTATTATTGTTCAGGTCACTGCTTGGAATCGAACTCGGAATCTTGGGGTTAGAAGCCCGCGCTCTTAACCACTATGCCATATGCCCGTAGGTGTATCGTTATTGTGAAGAATCTAATTCTTCACACTCCACAGATCCAGTCATTTTCAGAGCAGGATGAGGATGAGGACAATGATGATGTGAACTGTCCACATATAATAATAATCAAGGATAGAAATGAAAATACCTACATATTGATAGACATTGCTTTCCTCCTGAACAAAACATTGAAGATGTGGAGAAACCGTGAAAATGGAAGGATCTACAAATCAAAATAAACACAAGGAGTGGCACGAAAGTAAAAACGTGCCATATGCCCACGGGCATATGGTGTAGTGGTTAAGAATGCGGGCTACTAACCCCAAGATTCCAAGTTCGATTCCAGGCAGTGACCTGAATAATAATAATAATAATAATAATAATAATAACAACAACAACAACATTGAAAAATACCTTAGGAATGAGAACCCAGGTTAGAAATTTCCCCAAGACACCTGATGAAGGCTGGAGGGTATATTAGCCGAAAGGTGTTAACAACAAACAAGATGAGGACAAATATCCGTCAATTGTAAATAATGTACATAATTCCTCATCTCTTAAATATAGAACTGTAGTAAAAACTCTGCCACTAATTTTTGGAGTATCAAATATGTTTTAAAGATAAGAACAAAATCATGCAAATTTTACCTGGTCTCAGAATGTTTCACACAATCCAAATAACAGCTCTAATCGGTAACAATCCACATTCTAACATAACACTTTAAATTTAGTATAGAAACTCCTACAACACATAATGCAGCTCATACATAATAACCACCCAATAAACCAAAACAACTTGCTATACATTCTTTATATTAATGCTTTTGAAAGTGGGCAGAGCTGTTTCCCAGGACTCAATGGAAAATTTTATTTGGTGATTAGGTAAAAAGGGTGTGGTAGAAAAGGTATAGATGCGTCTTTTAATTTCTCTAATATTCAAAATTGGAGAAAGTTTTTGTGTATGATTCCTCTGGTAATTTTAATGGTTGAAATTTAGTATGCCAGGCAAAATGCCTAGTGGTATTTCATCCATCTTTACATTCTGAGTTGAAATGCTGTTGAGGTTGACTTTGCTTTTCATTTTTTTATGGTTAGGGAAATAAGTACGAGTTGATAGGGATGCTAGGGCTGAAGGAATTGGTGGAACAACTGGCAAGGGTGAATGGAGTGAAGTGGTATGGGCAAAGGTTGAGGAGGGATGAGGAGCATGTTCTGAAGAGGGTTCTTGAGTTTGAGGTAAATGGACAGAGAAAGCGAGGTAGATTGAGGAAGACGTGGAGGGGGCAGGTGGAGGAGGAGATTGGGAAGGTTGACTTGAGAAGGGAGGATGCCCAAAACTGGGCAAGATGGTAAGATGGTGTGAGGGTGGTTGCTATGGAGTTGAGGTAGATCCGGCCACCACCCCTGTTAACGGGGACAAAACCCAGATTTAAAACACTGCCTGATGATACTTTTACACTTTTACTTGTTTCAGTAATTTGACTGTGGCCATGCTGGAGCACTGCCTTTAGTCGAACAAATCAACCCCAGGACTTATTCTTTGTAAGCCTAGTACTTATTCTATTGGTCTCTTTTGCTGAACCACTTAGTTACGTGGACATAAACACACTAGCATCGGTTGTCAAGCGATCTGGGATGGGGGGGGGACAAACACACACACACACACACACACACATTTATATATACAATAGGCTTCTTTCAGTTTCCGTCTACCAAATCCACTCACAAGGCTTTGGTCGGCCTGAGGCTATAGTAGAAAACATTTGCCCAAGGTGCCATGCAGTGGGACTGAACCCGGAACCATATGGTTGGTAAGCAAGCTACTTACTACACAGCCACTCCTACACCTATATGATGATGATGATGATGATGAGTACAGGGGTTGATGTAATTGACTTAGCCCCTTCTCAAAATTACTGGCTTTGTTCCAAAATTTGAAACCAATTCTTTAGGCAGGTCAAAGTAAGGTCACTGACACAAATCTCTTTTTCATTGAGCATCCCTATTGTTGTTTCAGTTTCAGGTTCACTCAGATTAAGCAAATGCTAAGATCAAGGTCTTTCTGGTAATTACCACTCCAGCTTATTTTTTGACAGTACACAATCCAGTGAGTCCTTTTAATTTTTCCAAACATGCTAAGGTATGATCTAAGGGAGATTTAGCTACTATTTCTAGCTGGTTGGCTCACATTTCAGTGCCATATTTTATTGCTCTTTGTTTTCAACAATAAAATTACTGATCTTAGTTTATGTTCGTTCTTGCATTTGCTTCAAGATATGGAGCCTGCTTTAAACAAAACCAATCAAGGCAGATCTTGGAGTAAGAGCCAAATAAATTCTCAATCCAACATCACACCATTTAATAGTAGATTGTTGTTGAAGGTTAAGTAATCATTCAGTTCTGTTTTTATGTCACAATATTTCAGTAGTTCAGATTAACACTATCTACATAAAAGTTTATGGCATTATTATCAGCATGTCAGATTTAATTTATACAGCTAACACTGTAAGTGATTTGCAGAAAATATAGAATCCTGACAAATTCTATCAAACCTGGTTAGTTGTAAACTATTCTGATTTACAATTTCTACAAAAATAATATGATTGTTCGAGAAAGCTAAAATACTGAAGCCTGGGAAATAAACTGGTTGTTATTATTGTTGCTATAGAGATTGGAAGCTGGTAGGATTGTTATTACTTGAACAACAAGCTTAGCAGCATATATTTTTTTTTTTTGGTTTTTTATGTTCTGAGTACAAATCCTTCTGAGATCAACTTTGCATTTAATTTCTTTCAAGGTTCATAAAATAAATACCGGTAAAGTCTTCCATCATCTATTTCTTATAACATATACTCTTTTACTTGTTTCAGTCATTTGACTGTAGCCATGCTGGAGCACTGCCTTTAGTCGAATCAAATCGGCCCCAGGACTTATTCTTTGTAAGCCTAGTACTTATTCTATCGGTATCTTTTGACAAACCACTAAGTTACGGGGATGTAAACATACCAGCACCGGTTGTCAAGCGATGTTGGGGGACAAACACAGACACACAAACATACACACACACACACACACAAACACACACACACACACACACACACACACACATATACGATGGGCTTTTTTCAGTTTCCGTCTACCAAATCCACTCACAAGGCTTTGGTCAGCCCGAGGCTATAGTAGAAGACACTTGCCCAAGGTGCCACGCAGTGGGACTGTACCCAGGACCATGTGGTTCGTAAGCAAGCTACTTACCACATAGCCACTCCCATGCCTATGTTAAAGATAAAATAAAAAGAAAACAAAAAGAAAAGGCATGCATACATTTGAATGCATAAAGAATATACCAGAAAGAATAATACAACATTTTTAGTTGATCCATTTATTCATATGATCCAGACAAACAAATTTCATGAATAGATGAATATATGAAAAATCAATTTAGTTTTTAAATCCAGATTCTGTGCTGGGTTTCTAAACCTAATATACTGAATCACAATGAAGTCCCTGAACAATTTTAAATTTGTAAATTCAACTAGCCCATTCCCGTGCATATTATCATTATTATTATTATTATTCAATAGTTTTATTTTTATATCGTGCTTTCACTTCACTACCGAGCACAGCTCTGTGTGCCTCGAGTATGTGCTGTAGTTTGCTGTGATGCTCTTATGGTTACTGTATTGAAAGTGTTTTGCGTAGGATGTGTGCAGTGCCCAGTAGTGCAATTTTCTCTATGTTATATATATTTGTAAGTCCTGGTGTTTTTGCTATGTATTTGTTTTTATCATACCTAATGTGCCTACTATGATAGGAATTATATAGTATTATTATTATTATTATTATTATTATTATTATTATTATTAATAGACACACATGCAAAAAGACATATTGGTCGGTCAGTCGGTCGGTCGGTTGGTTGGCTGGTTGGCTGGCAGGCTGGCTGGCTGGCTGGTATTCTCCTAGTCTCCAGAGTCTGAGAAAAATGATTCTGCTATTTCTTACAGAATAACTTGCATAAATGATTTGTTCATAGTGATAAAATATTCATGCTGTATGTAAGCTCTCTCTCTTCATCAATTCAACATTGCCTGTACAGATGCATGGTGTGCCACATGTCAGAAGTCAAAAGGATATATATATATATATGTATATATATTGTTTTGTATAGCTTTATTTTTTTCATTAAAAATGAATTTGAGATCTTGTCTCGTGACATGTGTTTCATGCTGAAGATTGCAGGAGCATGAGATTTAAGTCATGCAACAAGCTCTTAACTTCAGTTTTAATAAAAAAAAACAAGAAAAACATATTCTCTACAACATTCTTTCTCATTTGTCCAATATTAAGCAGTGTTTATCTGCCTATGTATGTATGTATGTATGTATGTATGTATGTATGTATGTATGTATGCATGTATGTATGCATGTATGTATGTATGTTTGTATGTATGTATGTATGTATGTATGTTTCTATCTGTCTGTATATCTGTCTGTCTATCTGTCTGTCTGTCTGTCATTACCACCATCAATATCATTTAAAGTCCATTTTCCATACTGTCATGGCTTGATGGGAACTGGTTAGGCCAGGTGCTGCACTAGATTTCATAGTCTGTTGTAGCTTAGTTTCTTATTTCTTTATTGCCCACAAGAGGCTAAACATAGAAGGGACAAACAAGGACAGACAAAGGGGTTAAGTCGATTACATGACCCCAATGCATAACTGGTACTTAATTTATCGACCCTGAAAGGATGAAAGGCAAAGTAGACCTTGGTGGAATTTGAACTCAGAACGTAACCGCAGACGAAATACCGCTAAGCATTTCGCCCGGTGTGCTAACGTTTCTCCCAGCTCACCGCCTTAGCTTAGTTTCTACTGCTGGATACCCTTCATAATGTCAGCCACTCCACAGAGTGTACTGGATGCATTTTATGTGGCACCATCACAAGTGCTTTCTAATTGGCACCAGCACTAATGCTTTTCACACACACACACACACATACCCAATGAACTTTTTTCTGTTTTCATCTACAAATTCTCATCACAAAGCTTTGGCTGGCCTGGGACTTTCGTAGAAGACACTTTCCTCTTATGCCATTAAATAAGACTGAACATGAAACCATTGGACTGGAAAGCAAACTTCTTAACTGCCCAACCATGCCTGCATCTATCATGCCAGCACTAACCTTTATGAGAAAACTTCCTTTACTTCATTCTCTGTAGTAGTTAGGAGTGAAATGAAAGAATGTAAACCATTTGCATGGCTTTTACTCAGAACTCCATTGATATGCAAATAGATTATTGAAATCTTTTGTTCAAAATTGGTCAAAAGTTGTTCCCAAAATTAATAACTTTTTTTTTCTTTTTCAAGATAATCAACATGTTCAGCATTAGCATACGTTCAGAATAATCAACAGTAATCAAATATGCTGCCTGTCCTAGAATATGATCGTTAGCATAACTAAATGTTCTTATTCTTTGAAAAATAAATTCTTTGTAATTTGCTAACCTGCTAGTTTCATGCAATGGCTTAGCCTTAAGATTAAGCAAGTCATCAGACATTCCTTTTACCAAATCATTGCTATTATTTTTCTGACTATGAAATACTAAGAAGTCATTTTTGAAATTGGTTTGTTTTAAATATCCCAACTTTGTTCCCCGAAGCTTAGCTGTATATGTGACTTTATACAACAAAAAATATTACTGAAGTTCACCTTTCTAGCATTAATCACTATACTGTTTACTGCTCTAACAATATGAATGCTTCTACATTAATATCACAGAATTCTGATTATCCACTGTTATCTTTCTAACATTTGCAGAATTACTGGTTTAGAGACAAATTTTATTAAAGAAATAAAAGCTACAGAACCAGCATTTGGGTGCTGAACTTGGCAAAGATAATAATAAGTGGAGAGAGATAAAGAATGAGAAGAAATATATCAAACACAAACAAAGAAGTATAGATGTCTGCTGTATGATTATATTTATGATGTTTTGATTGTCTACAACATTCTAAATTATATGATATGTGTGAAATACTGTAGCAAAATCAATTTTTCATATGACAATTTATTAGTTTGTTTTCTGGTTTTGGAAACATTCATAAATTACAATTGCAAAAATATTATATATTCTAGGAAAAACTCAATACATGCAGGCATAGGTGTGGCAGTAGGTTTAAGAATTTCATTTCACAACTGTGAGATTCTTGTTTCAGTATCACATGTTTATCGGATGGACTTATTAACATCAGATTTTCTCACTCAATAACACAAAATCTGGCACCTTGAGCAAGCATCTGCTATATCCCTGGGCCAGCCAATACTATGTGAATGAGTGATACTGGCTGGAAACCCATTGTGTACGTGTGCGTGTATGCGTGTGTGTGTGTGAGTGTGTGTGCATGTGTGCATGTGTGTCTGTGTATATATATATATATATGTATGTATCATCATCATCGTTTAACGTCCGCCTTCCATGCTAGCATGGGTTGGACGATTTGACTGAGGACTGGTGAAACCGGATGGCAACACCAGGCTCCAATCTAATTTGGCAGAGTTTCTACAGCTGGATGCCCTTCCTAACGCCAACCACTCAGAGAGTGTAGTGGGTGCTTTTACGTGTCACCCGCACGAAAACGGCCACGCTCGAAATGGTGTCTTTTATGTGCCACCCGCACAAGAGCCAGTCCAGGGGCACTGGCAACGATCTCGCTCGAAAACCCTACAAGGCCAGTCAGGCGGTATATATATATATATATATATATATATATATATATATATATGTATGTATATATGTATATATATATGTGGTCTGATCAATAAGTATACTGACTGTTGCTATAGTAATGAAGCTAAAACAGGGAGAGTGAAGCCATTTGGCACAGATTGACTTTGAACTAAGTGCACTAAGTTTTAATGCTCTAACTCACTTCTGCTGTTTACAGTAGTGCTTGGAAGGAAAGTGTGTAGCGTGTGATCATCATATTGACGATGACAGAGGAAGTTGAGCAGAGAAACTTCATCAAATTTTGCTAAAAGCTTGGTGATATCTGGCATAGCGATTTTTAAATTCATCTTCGTATAATCCACTATAAGTCTTCTTATCTGTTGTATTATTATTTAGGGTTGCAGTAACTTCTGCTTCATATATGATAGATTTAATCATACATCATTGCTCAAGTGGACAGGATCCTGGGTTGCAACAGTTACAACTGGATTTAGGCTCTTATATATACATATACAGGGAGGGGCAAAAGTCAAGCACCAAAATATTTTGACATATTTTTATTATTATTATCATTGAGGGAGAGAGCAGACATGTCATCAAACTGACACTGGAGTAAAATATCCAAAGTCCAGTGTACCCATCATGACAACCCGTCTGATAAGCGAACACCAGGCTCACACATCACAACCATATATGTGCGACATGTTGATCTCATATCAAGATAAACAGTGCATGACCTTGCAGGTGGGATCCCAGTTAGAATTTTCTTCAGCTGAGTGCTTAAAAAATTTACTTTTAAGCCATGTAGTTTTATGTTTATGCATATCAATTTACAATCATTGTTTTGGACCACTGAGCCCCAGAAACAGCTGTTGGATTTGTAACACTTTTCTTCAACCCTTTTAATCCTTGATATCATTTCTATTCTTTGTAATTTGGACCTTTTTGTATCTAAACATATATACATTTTTTGTTTTTAATATATTAAATATTCTTTGTATATCGACCTTCCTAACTTGTTTGTCCTTTCATTTACCTCTCCACTTGCTCAAGTTTAAACCTCTTGTGCACTACTAGGTGCATTCTATATGGAGAATATCGAATTCTCCTACGAATTATATATATATATATATATATAAATAATTGAGATTCAGTTGAATTAGGTACATAAATTGAAGCACCAAATCAGTGTGGTATTCTCCGTAAAACTCAAAGTAAGGTGAATAAAATCAAAATAAGCCACAGGATATCAAGAGGTGATGCAGTACGACTGTTTCAAGCAGCTCCATTTAATTGAACAGTGCAATCATTACATCAAAGTAAATGCAGGGCTATCCTCAGCTGCATAAATAAATAGAATCTTTAATCAGTTGGACACATTAACATAATTTTATTCAAATACTCTAATAGAGCAAGAATAGGGAAAGAGTTCATGTTGCCACTAATGTAGCTAAGAATATCCTACACTTTCAAGAAATGAATGACATTTGTTGGGGTCATGCTGCTTATTTTGATTATATACATATATATATATATATATATATATATATATATAGGTTCAAAAAACACAAAAAACAATAACAAAAAAACAACAAAGTGAGGACGTGATACGGATAGTGTTATTGGACGCTTGGGAAAGGAAGGAGAGATGTATATATATATATATACACACACATGTATATTTGTGTGAGTACCACTGTTAATTAATGTAAATATATTTGAGTTTTTAAGTTTATTTAGAGAGGAAGCTACATAAAGGGGAGACATACTGGTGAATTTTGCCATTTGATAAATTGATTGCTAAACTAAGTGTTAGGGTTCATATGATTGACTAAAATCTATGAAGATTGAGCATAACTGTAGCTTAGTAAGTGGAACCTGTAACGGAATTAAAGAATTATAAATGTTGGGAAGAACACAGTCAGTGACTAAATAAAATGTTTTTAGTTGAAGTACAAAATCTTTTGACATCTAATGATAGATAATATTAATATCTTAGATAGACACAAGGTCTTATATTCTAGCAGGGATGGTATAGTTAATTATATAAACTCCAGTGCTTAACGAATGCTTTATTTTAGAATAGAAGAAGAAAGACATTCAAAGTCAGTCATTTTGGGATTTGAAATCAGAATGTAAGCATGCATAACTAAATACTGTGTGGAATTCTGACCAATACATTATTCATTCTGTCAATCATATGATAATAAACTAAAACAATAGTAACCATATAACAGTATGTGTGAATGAGTGTGTATGTGTGTGTTTCAAATGGCTATTATGACTCTATCATGATGCAATCTAATATAAAGTATAGTATTTACTACTGCCAAGAAATATCAAGTTAAATAATAAAATATCAGATAACTATCTTCATACTCATTGACTAAATTATTTTGTTTTAGATGTTTTTAGAAATTATTTTATCTATTTGTACAAGGACTAATCTCTACTAAATTGAACTCCACTATACTACGTTTTACTGCCAGATTCTGTTGTTGATGTTAATCCTGTGATTAGCTCTCAACAATGTCTTTCCGGCATCTCAAAATCAATGCCTTCACAATGCATCAGCCTCCATTTACTTAAGTGCACTTTCACTTTCACTTTCAAGTTGCTATATATTAGAGATCAGACATTCTAATCTGTCTGCATCTTTATCAGCATATCTGAGTGCTAGTCTGTTTTGTATACTAGTCTGTGTGTTGTCTCTCTGTCTGTCACTTTCTCTGTCTCTGTCTCAGTTTCTCTCTCTCTCTCTCTCTTTCTCTCTCTCTCTCTTTCTCTCTCCTTGTGTGTCTTTGTGTCTCTGCTTGGTTCCTCCTTTTTCTCAATTAAAATATCTGACAATTTCTATGTAACACTGACATTTTTTTTTAGATAAGTCCTTCAAACTGACAGTATTTTAGAAGTAATCAATTAAGTTTCTGGAGAAAATTTATGAAGATTATCGTATTAAGTTCTTTACCATGAAAAAACTTAATAATGCTTATATTCAGGACCTACTTCCAGAAAAATTAATAAAATTTTTGTTTCCAAATATGGTATACAAAACAGAATATATATACTGCCAATGATAATTATATATATGAGTTGCTCTTTTGGACTGGAAGCTTTCTATCAGGCTATTTCGTTGCAGTACATGTAGACAGAGCTTTCTCTGTCTTCACATTCTGTCAACTCTGATGTACATCAAAATTCATTTATGCCTCTGTAGTTATTTCTAATGACACATGCTCTTGCACAGATGGTATCAGCCTTCACTTACTCTCTTTAAACATCCATAGCAGGCATAATCAACATCATCCAACCTAGACACTTCATGAACACTTGCTCTGCTAGAAATAGCAAACAGATCTTACTCAAACTACACCCTACCACATTGAAAAAGGAATCATATGCTTCATGATACGATTTGAATAAGCTGTATCTGAAAACAAAATGGAGTGGCTATGACCGGAGCACTTTTTAGTATATTCTACATGATCAAAGTTGACCTGGACTAAATAAAAGCAAGAATAACAACAGTATACATCATCATCATCATCATCATCACCATCATCATCATCATCATCGTTTAATGTCCGCTTTCCATGCTAGCATGGGTTGGACGATTTGACTGAAGACTGGCAAACCAGAAGGCTGCACAGGCTCCAATCTGATCTGGCAGAGTTTCTACAGCTGGATGCCCTTCCTAATGCCAACCACTCCTAGAGTGTAGTGGGTGCTTTTACGTGCCACCGGCACGAGCGCCAGTCAAATGGTACTGGCAATGGCCTCGCTCAAAAAGGTGTTTTTTACGTGCTGCCTGCACAGGAGCCAGTCCAGCGGCACTGGCAATGACCTCGTTTTGAATGCTTTTCTAACGTGCCACCAGCACAGGTGCTAGAAGCCAAGATGACTTTTAAAATGAGAATTTCTGTAATAAACTTGACTGCTCTCACAAATGAGAATACTAAAAATGAATCAAACTGCTGACAAAAATTAAGTAAAAAAAATCTGGAAAAATAATCCAGAATCCTTGTCAGGTATCAGATTGATCACAAAATCTAATCAGTTTGTGCCAGTCATGAAGCCAAACATCCCTGAAAGTTTCACCCGAATCCATTCCATGGTTCTTGAGATATTTTGTCGAAGGACAAACAACCAAACAAACAAACAAACACAACTGAAAAACAATACCTCCACCTTCACTAAGGTGGAGGTAATAATAATAATAATAATAATACAGATAGAGAAATTAAAGCCAATAGGCCAGATATAGTTGTCATATATCATGAAGAAAATATATGCTTTCTAATTGATGTATCAATACCAACAGAAGACAACGTTTCTCTAAAAGAAATGGAGAAACTTTCAAAATACAAAGACCTGGAAATAGAGGTAACTCGAATGTGGAATCTAAAAACAGAAACAATTCCTATCATAGTGGGTGCATTAAGTATGATGAAAAAATATTCAGACAAATACATAAAAAAAATACAAGGATTAGCAAATATATATAACATACAGAAAATAGCACACATCCTACATAAAACACTTTCAATACAGTAACCATCACAGCAAACCACAGCACATATCCAAAAATAAGACTACTGAATAATAATAATAATGATGATGATTTCAAATTATAGCAATTTCAGGGTACAGGGGAAGTCGATTACATCAACCCCAGTACACAGCTGGTACTTAATTTATCGACCCCGAAAGGATGAAAGGCAAAGTCAATCTTGGCGGAATTTGAACTCAAAACATTAAGACAGACGAAATACCGCTAAGCATTTTGCCCAGCATGCTAACGTTTCATATTTCTTTATTGCCCGCAAGAGGCTAAACATAGAGGGGACAAACAAGGACAGACAAAGGGGTTAAGTTGATTACATCGACCCCAGTGCGTAACTGGTACTTAATTTATCGAACCCGAAAGGATGAAAGGCAAAGTTGACCTCAGCGGAATTTGAACTCAGAACGTAAAGACAGACGATATACCGCTAAGCATTTCGCCCAGCATGCTAACGTTTCTGCCAGCTTGCTGCCTTTAAATGTTTCTGCCAGTTCACCGCCTTTATTGATTCCTAAATGATGAAAGGTAAAGTTGACCTTGGCTGATTTTGGACTCATTCCTGGAGACTTCTCATAAAGTGAAAACTCATAAAGCAGAGCAATAATTTCCCATACTAGCAATGTTTATAAATTGTAATTCATTCTCAGAAAAATATTCTACCTACAAAATTTATAACACTCATAAATAAATTGCAATAAAACAACAGTAGGATGTAAAAAATATTTTATGTAAAGTAAAAAGACTGTTAAGATGATTTATAATAAAAAATATTATTATTATTATGATTGTTTTGTGAATTACTTTCACTTTCACTTTGAAGTCACTGTCACTTATTTTTTTGTAAAAGTTTAATAGATATGTACTTGACTAAAAAATATTGAGTAATTCCTCAGTATGATTTCAATTGTTCATATATATAACTTGATATAAAAGCAAACATTAATATAAATACTTACATACATACATACATACATACATACATAATACATACATACATACATACATGCATACATACATACATGCATGCATACATAATACATACATACATACATGCATGCATACATACATGCATGCATACATACATGCATACATACATACATACATACATGCATGCATACATACATGCATGCATACATAAATGCATACATAAATGCATACATACATACATACATACATACATAATACATACATACATACATACATGCATGCATGCATGCATACATGCATACATACATACATAATACATACATGTATGCATACATGCATACATTCATGCATGTATACACATATGTATATATATATCTATATCTATATGAAGAAAGAGAGATGAAGAGAGAAAGAGAATGAGGAGAGAGAGGAAGGGAGAAAGAGAAAGCAAGAGAAAGAGAGAGAGAGCAGAGAAAGAGAGAGAGAGCAGAGAAAGAGAGAGAGAGCAGAGAAAGAGAGAGAGAGAGAGCAGAGAAAGAGAGAGAGAGAGAGCAGAGAAAGAGAGAGAGAGAGAGCAGACAGACATAGATAATGAGAGTGAGATCATTAAAGCATTGCATAATGTGAGCAAAAGACGAAATATATGTGTTGCAGATGGACACCTGCTAGGTAGAAAACAAAAATGTGAGACATTAACTCTGCTTTATCATTTATTTCTTTACTTTGAATTTGCTCTTAGTAGAAGAGTTTATCTAAAATCTTAAAAGTTTTCTTCTACTTTGTTTACTACCATCTATTTATCCACATCAGATATGTTCAATATCCAAAATATCACTGTGGCTTATGACAGTGACAGTAGCTTTAATTTCAATTTGCCATAACATTTTGCTCTGTTTGAAATCGCGATAGTGGGGGTGGTTGTGGTGGCGGTGGTATAATAATGCTGATGGTGGTGAGGATGTCGGTACTGCTGTCATAGAAACTTCTAGCATTTTATAGACCATCATACGGTGTCTAAAACGAAATCTATAGACAGAATAATTCTAACTATTAACGTCTTATTGATTCTTAATGTTTAACACATGATTATTAAATGTCTCAAAAGAATATCTTCTTTGTTTATACGACATGAATATTCCATTCAAAATATGCTAACACTCTTTCAAAGGCATAGATCTTATGCTTTTAAGAAACTAATTATTATTAATATATTTTGATGAATCAATATTCAATATTTGGGAAATAACATATAATGGAACTTCCCGTTCACTCAACAGGATTCCCTTATTTGGAATTAAAATTTCAAGATAGAACAATGGAGATAGCAAGACAAGGACATTGTTTTAGAATTAATAATTGATGGTTGATGTTACTGAAACAAATATCAAAATTAGATTTTGTTCAACTCCCTATCAGCTTTTATCAACCAAACCTCGAATTAATGATGTTCTAGCAATGACTATTCCAGGGATTTCCTGAAGCCCTATAACTCTAGAATTCTGTGACTACACTATTGAATGTATCCCTCATCCCTCTCTTTTCAAGACGTTTTAAGGAAAACTTGGCTGCTATTTCTAAACAGAGGTTCCATTGTTAGTTTGACATGTAAAGAATACTATTATGAATTCATATTAAAACTAAATGTTTTTTCTTTTAAAGATTATTAATTTTACATGTGTATTTGACAAAAATCTCATTGCTTACATTAGTCTTAAAAAAATTTCCATTACACTAATACAGTATCCTCCTCCTTCTCGTCCTCCTCCTCGTCCTCCTCCTCGTCCTCCTCCTCGTCCTCCTCGTCCTCCTCCTCGTCCTCCTCCTCGTCCTCCTCGTCCTCCTCCTCGTCCTCCTTGTCCTCGTCCTTGTCCTCGTCGTCATCGTCGTCCTCCTCCTCCTCCTCCTCCTCGTCCTCTTCCTCCTCCTCTTCCTCGTCCTCTTCCTCTTCTCTTCCTCCTCCTCCTCGTCCTCTTCCTCCTCCTCTTCCTCGTCCTCTTCCTCTTCTCTTCCTCCTCCTCCTCGTCCTCTTCCTCTTCTCTTCCTCCTCGTCCTCTTCCTCGTCCTCTCCCTTGTCCTCTTCCTCCTCCTCCTCCTCCTCCTCCTCCTCCTCCTCCTCCTCCTCTTCCTTGTCCTCATCCTCTTCCTCGTCCTCATCCTCTCCCTTGTCCTCTTCCTCCTCCCCTTCCTCCTCCTCACCCCTCCACCTCCTCTGCTTCCCCTCCTCTCCTCCCTCACATTCCCCCTTCCACTACTCCCTTCTTTCCCCCCCTCTTCTTGCTTGTTTACATCTCCATCAATTAGTGGTCCAACAAAAGAGACTGTTAGAATAAAGTGCCAGACACAAACATTAGTACTCGAGTTGATTTGTTCAACCAACAACCTTCAAAGCTAATACTCCAGCATGGCTGCAGTCCAATAACTGAACTAAGTAAAAGATAAAAGATAGTTATGCTGTGGAATTGGTCTTAAAAATGCTCCAAGTTCTTGACAAATTGACAGGAGTAGCAAATTGACTGTAATTTCTGATCTGATAATGATAAGATAATATTTAACTATGGCAAGAGATCACATATTTTAGCTACATAACTAATGCTACTGAACTCACAAGGTGGGGACAAGCTAGTAAATAAATTTGTGTCAGTTTGCCAACTGTGTCCATGCTGTGTTGGCATAAAGGTAAAAGTTTAATTACTGACTGATAATTAGTAATATGCAAATTAACTTACAAAGTAGTGGTAGGTTGAAATTCTTGGCATAATAATGGTAAGGATTAAATGAAGTCTAACAAACCAGGAACTGTGGTCGTTTTAATATCCTTGTGGTTTGACAAGAATTCAAGTTATATTCCTCACTAAAGCAATGTGTACACATGCGAACATGTGTGGCTGTGTGCATGCATGTATAAACATACAGGTATTTTATATATATATACATGCATATGTTATATATACACAAATATTCATATATTTACACATGCACACACACACATGCACACACATCTGTTTGTGTATATATATGTATACATACACGCTCACACATATTCATATATGTATATATCGATCTATATATATATAGCTTGTTAGATATGTGTATGTTCATATGTGTGTGCATGCATACTTGTGTGTGTGTGTGTGTGTGTGTGTGTATATAGCGAATGGAGTGGGTAAAAACATACTTCATATGTTTCCATGAAAAGCTTGCCTGAAGTTATATAACAATTTATAATCACATGATTAGTAGCTTTTGTTGTTATATATTGGAGTTTATATTAGCTGCCAGCTTATCCCACTCTATATCTATTTTGAAATGGGATGAAGTGTATGACATATGTTGATTAATAAACTTTATTGATCAAGTATTTTGGTTTTGTGTTTTATATACAAGTTATCCCTATGCTTAAAGCTAGCCAACTGCCTTTACAACGACCATTTTGGATCTCACTACTTTATTATTATTATTATTATTATTATTAAGGCAGTGAGCTGGCAGAATTGTTAGCACGCCGGGCAAAATGCTTCGCAGTATTTCGTCTGTCGCTATGTTCTGAGTTAAAATTCTGCCGAGGTTGACTTTGCCTTTCATCCTTTTGAGGTCAATTAAATAAGTACCAGTTACACACTGGGGTCAATATAATCGACTTAATCCCTTCCCTAAGATTTCAGACTTTGTGCCTACAGTAGAAAGGATTATTATTATTGTTGTTGTTGTTGTAATTCGAAAGTCTTATTTTTATCATGTTCTTTCACTGCACTATTGAGTGCAGCTCTTTGTGCTTTGGGTATGTACTGTAGTTTGTTTTGGTGTTGTTATTTTATTGTATTGAAAGTGCTTATGTAGGGATCATACCTAATGCACCTATTAGTATAGGGATGGTTTCTGTTTTTAGGTTCCATATCCAGGTTATTTCTATTTCCAGATCTTTGAATGTTGAGATTTTCTCTATTTCTTTTAGAGACACATTGTCATCTGTTGGGATAGATACATCGATTAGAAGACATTTTTGTCTTGGTGATCTCTGACAACTATTTGTGGACTATTGGCCTTGATTTCTGTATCTGTGTGTATTGGCATATCTGAAAGTAAGGTTGTTTTGTCATTTCCTGAGACCTTTTCTGGGCTATGCATACACCATCTTTTTTCTGTTGTAATTCCATAGTGTTGGCATAGCTTTAAGTGTATATAGGTCCAAACACAGTCATGTCTGTGGATATATTTCTTCTTAACCAGGACTAGGCAGTCAGATACAATGTGATTTTTTTGTTTCTTCCCCATTACAATGTATTCTGCAGTTACTTATTGTATTTTTCTCCATTATGTGTTTCTGATGGTTTCTGGTGGAGAGGCTTTGATCTGGTGCAGCAATTAAAAATCCTTCAGTCTCTGCTTTGAGTCCTGAATTTGGATCTTACTTCGTCTATTTCATTTCTGTTTAGTTTATTTGCCATGTAAGGGCTTTTCTTACCATCATTTTATGGTATTTTGTAACTCATTATTTTAGTTTGACTCAGGTTCAGTCTTATTCCTGGTAGGATTTATGTGGGTAGTGGGTTACCATGTGTAACAGGTATCTACAAGTTTCCAGTAGTCTTTCAAGTGCTTAGGACCCTCCTGATAATCCTTGCTGTCCCTAAGAGACAAACTTTCTGTAGGAGCTCTACAGGGCATTCTATTCCAATCTCCTTCAGCCATTTGTCTATATCTTTGCTTACTGTTTCCAACTCACCAACTATCATAGACATGACCTTTACAGTTTTCATACTCCAAATTCTTTCTATTTCAAATTTTAAGGGATTATATATTTTTTTTATTTTGCATCCTCTTTCTTTATGATCCTATAATCAAACAGTCATAATGGGTCGATCAGTAAGGAACTTCATTTTTCCTTGTCTATAATTGTTATGCCCGGTTTATTATTTTCTAATTTCTTGTCCATTTGAATAAGAAAGTCCCACAAAATCTTGCATTTCTCTGACTCCAGTACCCTTTTGACTCGGTGAATATACCATGTGTTTCCAGCTTCAAATCCCCATTTCTGGCACAATTTCCAGTGTCAAATATTACAGCCTGGTCGTGCCTCCATTTCTTATATTCTTCCTGTGCCAACTTGGGGCATTCTGTCATGATGTGTGCCACTGTCTCATTCCAACTTCCACAGGCTCTACAGTTTCCTTGCACATACGCCCCATATATATTTTTCTCAAGTTGTTTGCATGTGTGTGTGCATATGTGTGCATCTCTCTCTCTCTACATTTACATGTATAAATGTGTGTGTGTGTGTGTGTGAATTAATAAGAAGAAACTCTGTAATATGAGTGGCTAATTGCAAGTACATGAACACCTATGGGGAAAGCATCTCTGCTAAATAACATAAGGGATCATAAATTTTACATATTCACAAGTATGCACGCAATTGCATTAAGTGACATTAATTAACACATTATAATGAAGAATATAGCCAATTATAAATGTTTTAAATATGAAAACATAAAATATGTCACAGTGGATCATGTTTTAAATTAAATGAAACTTCTTATTCTGCATCTTAACAAGAATATCGATTCTGCTTTCCTTTGGAAAGCTCAAAGATGTTAAATCTTCTTAACATTCCCTTCCTTTTCCATAAAAGGCTATTCTACACTGTAAGAAATATTGTGCACTCAGCACTGGCCAATCTGCTTTTACCATTAGTTCCTTTCCATAAATGGGTATTTACTAGTGTGCAGATTCAAAAAGATTAATTTTTATTGAACATGTTTTTAGAAGACCATTTATATTACTGTCCATTCTTTGAAATTACAAAATCTTATCATATTGAAGGAGCTTTGTGAAAGACATACATTTTCTAAGTTAATGAGGATCTAGTCAGATGCATATTGGGATGTTAGATGGGAATGGTGATACAGCAATTCTTATTTTGTTTGTAAGATTACAATCTGTGTGTCTATCATGCAAGCGGTCCTAAGCCAACATTAATACTGAGAAAAACTTTTCACATCAGAAGTGATGCAATTTTCAATGTAAGATTCTTGAAAAGTGAATATTTTTCAATATCTATAAAAGATTTAAGGCAACAAGCAGTGGCGCTTCTTTTGGCTGCTTACATTCTGAGTTCAAATCCTGCTAATGTCAACTTTCATCTCTTGTGGATCAATAAAAAAAAGTACCAGCTATATAGTGGGGATTAATGTGATTGACTTGTCCCCTCCCATCTTAATTGCTGGCTTTCAACTCTGCAGTGGACTAGCATCTCATTCAGGAGAATGTTGTGATATGGGTTGATTATTTGTCATGGAAACTAGGTAACCAGCCTTATGAGTTTTAGAACTCAAGAAAAATATATGAAATTAAAAAATATAAGATTTTTAAAACTCCAGAACAAATAAACAATTAAAGCTGGGTAATTTTTATAAGATCTAATAACAATCCTTTCTGCTATCAGCACAAGACCTAAAATTTTGTGTTGGGTGGGCAAATCAATAGCATCAACCCCAGTGCTCAACCGGTAATTATTTCATTGACTCCGAAAGGATGAAAGCAAAGTTGAGTTGTGTGGGATTTAAACACAGAATTTGAACTCAGACTGTAGAGAGAGATGAAAGACTGCTAAGCATTTTGTCTGGTATGCTAGTGATTCTGCCTGATCACCACCTTAATAATAATAATAATAAAAATAATAATAATAATAATAATGATAATAGTAATAATGGAGGTGACTCAGCAAGGGTAACTTAAAAAAGAAGACTGAAAGCCTAATCATCGCTGCCCAGGATCAGGCATTAAATACTAACTCGGTGAAAAGGGATATATACCACACAAGTGGGAAAAGGGTTGAATGCATGACTCACATTATTAGTACTTGTGAAAGTCTTGCGCAGAAAGAGTACAAGCACAGACATGACAAGGTAGCTCTAAATCTTCACTGTATTCAGACAAATACATAACAAAAACACCAAGACTTACAAATATATATAACATACAGAAAATTGCACTACTGGGCACTGCACACATCCTATGCAAAACACTTTCAAAACAGTAACCATAAGAGCATCACAACAAACCACAGCACATACCCAAGGCACACAGAGCTGCACTCAGTAGTGAAGTGAAAGCACGTTATAAAAATAAAACTACTGAATAATAATAATAATAATAATAATAATAATAATAATAATAACACCAAGGATTAATATCTAATTTTAATTGAGTTTACACAGGTTTAGATGAATCAGGGGCAGTATGTTGCATCAGAACAAAAGGATTAATGCATCCTTCAAGCTAATAATTTTGTAAAACATGAGACTTTTTCAAAATCAGTCCAAAAAGTTTGGTTCACTCTGTACAATGCTCCACTATCGATTCTGTTTACTGTTCTTCAGTGTTGGAAAACGTACCAAACAGTGTTTTTTCAATTGAGTTAGGAACAATTAGTAGCATTGATTTAACATTCATATCTAATATTAACAAAAAAAAAAAGGTCATAGGTTAATTAGGTGTTTGTTGTTTCAAACTTAGATTATTTGAGTGGCTAGTGATATCGACCAAAAATGTGAAATCCAATAACTATTTTTGGTGTTCTAATTCTAGTACGAATTTTTGCCAGTGAACAGGCTGCAGTTTCAAAACAACAAAAATATTTTGACACAAATTAAGTTTAAATGTTGAACTGAATCTTACGATTTTTTTTTTTTGTGTGTGTTCTTAAATGGCTTATAAACATTTTCCACACTGCAATTGTTTTTGTTTCAGCACATGATCTCAGATCAAGTCACTTGCTAATCAAGTAAATCTCTGTAATTCCATTTATAGTTACGCCTACACAAAAAGTTTTACTTCATTGTTCAGCTCATAAAATGACTGAGAATGGACTAGGTTACTTATCTGGTAAACCTCACAATTGTATTATAAATCCACTTTACAGTCCATTGAAATTTCTTTGAATTCAATGTTACCTAATCCTTTATGCTTTATGAAGTTAATACTTTCATCAAATTCTTCATTCTTAAAGACTGTACTCTTAGGTTATATTAATGTTGTTGGCACTCCGTTGCTTACGACATCGAGGGTTCCAGTTGATCCGATCAACGGAACAGCCTGCTCGTGAAATTAACGTGCAAGTGGCTGAGCACTCCACAGACACGTGTACCCTTAACGTAGTTCTCGGGGATATTCAACGTGACACAGTGTGACAAGGCTGGCCCTTTGAATTACAGGTACAACAGAAACAGGAAGTAAGAGTGAGAGAAAGTTGTGGTGAAAGAGTACAGCAGGGTTCACCACCATCCCCTGCTGGAGCCTTGTGGAGCTTTATGTGTTTTCACTCAATAAACACTCACAATGCCCGGTCTTGGAATTGGAACTGCGATCCTATGACCATGAGTCCGCTGCCCTAACCACTGGGCCATTGCGCCTCCACGGACTAGGTTACTTATCTGGTAAACCTCACAATTGTATTATAAATCCACTTTACAGTCCATTGAAATTTCTATGAATTCAATGTTATCTAATCCTTTATGCTTTATGAAGTTAATACTTTCATCACATTCTTCATTCTTAAAGACTGTACTCTTAGGTTTTATTAATTAATAAGACAATTATACTCTATAAAAGTAATTAAAGACACATTAGTTTTTTTCTTGTTTAAAGCAGCAAGTCTCTCTTGTGATTCTACCTTAGATGATGCACCAGTTGTAACTACACTGCTAGGATCAATTGGCAACATTTCACTGTTTAGACCTCAAAAAGAAAAAGAAAAAATTTCCTCACTTTTAGTTATTAGCCCCATACATCAATCTAAAAATCAAGTAAAATCTAGTGTCATAAAGTTTGTTGTTGTCTCATGTATAAATATAACCAACTGCAATGCAATTACTATATCTATTTTTATAATCTAAAGCTATTGAATAAAGCACAAATTCCAATGCTGCTCATT